>NW_019154115.1:5401791-5488202 GCF_002288905.1 Enhydra lutris kenyoni | reverse complement strand
GCTTAGTGGGTTAGGCCGCTGCCTTCGGCTCAGGTCATGATCCCAGGTCCTGGGTTCGAGCCCCGCATCGGGCTTTCTGCTCAGCGGGGAGCCTGCTTCCTCCTCTCTCTCTGCCTGCCTCTCTGCCTGCTTGTGATTTCTCTCTGTCAAATAAATAAATAAAATCTTTAAAAAAAAAAAAAACACCTCCCTGTGTTTAAATAATTACAATCCATAATTAGTTGCCATCACAGTGGAGCAAGCCCGCTGTGGTTTCAAAATCACAGTGACTGCTTTATTTAGCTAAAACGACCACAGCCGGGACCACTGGAACCTCTGTCAAACAAACATCTCAGCTCTGGTTTCCCAGCATTCTCGTAGCCAGCCTCCTTCGCAGCCCTACACGCACACGCCCACCCCACCCACTGCCCACCCCCGGACTCTTCACACCCATCCCTGAACTCTTCTGTAGCTTGTCCTTCTTCTTCTTTGCTTCTCTAAACCCTGTCCATTCCTTTAAAGCCAAGCTGGGGCCTCCTCCTTCAGGAAGGCTGCCCTGACGACTGCAGCATCATCAGCTTCTCTGGCCTCTCTACTCCCACTGCTTCTCTGTGCGACTGGCGCATTAGCATCTGTGTGGTCAGCTGAGAAGAGAGAAGGAAGGGAAAGTAGATTGTGGAACAGGAGGGAGAAAGATGGGCCACAGCACGGGTCCCGTTACCTTCTCCTGTGCTCTAGAGAAAAGGGAGCTAGGATGGGTGGGAGGGAGAGGAGGATGGATCTGGATCAGAGGGTCCTTCCTGCTTGGGTTTAGAGGGTCTCAGCAAGACTAAAGCCCTATCTTCTTGAGGACTGGGGGGGAGAGGCTGGAGATGGAGCCCAGAACACAGCTAGGTTCTCTCCTAGTGATGGGGATCTACATCAGTGCTTTCCTATCGGCTCTGCAAGGCACATGCCACTGAAGTGTGGTCGGGGAGCCAAAGGGTCTCAGCCCACCTCCTGGTGTCTAAGCCTCCTTCTCTGACAAAAGTCATGCTGAACCGGCTTCCACTCCAACATTCTCTGGTTCCACAAAACATTTTTAAGACGGGGTGAGGGAGGGGAACACAAGTTCATACCTTGTCCATTTACTTCCTATAGGTTTTGTTTCTTATATTTTTATGTCTAGTGCCATAGAGGCAGGAGGGAGGGGTCAGTGCAGAACTCACTCAGCAGCCCCCTAAAGTAGCTTCAGGCCAGGAAGTGGGTGACGAGTGTGGGGTGCCTATGAGAAGAGGACTAGGGCCACCCCTTCCCCAGAGGGCTGCCAGGGCCCCCGTCTGCCACACCCAGTCATGCTGGACAAACCAGAGAAAGAAGGTACAAGCAGGAGCTTGCCCAGGTTCGAGCAGTCCTGCTCCTTGAGGGGCCAGGCGACCTCGGGGCCCTGCCAGGACAAGGGAGCTTCTTCACCCAGACTGCCTGGTCCTGAGCCAGCCATAGTCTCGACAGCAGACAGGGCTGGTGGAGGTCCTCCTTGCAACCTTCATTTGCTTGGGCTGTAAGCCCCACCCTCTCCACGTAGCTGCCCACGCCCACTCCCCAGAGCTATTGCTGTCCTCGGAGAGCCTCCACACCTGACATTTGATGTCGCCCAGGCTCACCTCATGGGACGTTTGCTGATTGATGGACTCCAGCCTGGAGCAGAGGCAAAGACCTGAACTGTGGACTGACCCAGGAGGAAAGGGAATCGGGCTCTACTGAGGAATAGCAGAATGGGTCCAAAAGAGAGGAGTCGGACAGACAGTCATTCTTTCCTAGCCTGCTGGCCCCCCTCCCCCGCCCTGCCATTCATTCATCTGTGCAGGACATATTTACCCAGCACCAGCCATGTGCCAGGCACAGCGCAAAATGCTGGCCCGCAGCGGTGAACACGATGCACTCTCTGACTTCATAGTGTTTATAGACCAGTCAAAAGGGCAGACCTTGAACAAATAATTACACAATGAATTCATTAACTGGTGTTATAACTGATGCTTTGAAAAATTAATAAGCACAGGTGTTAAGAAAGAACAATTTCCAGGAGGAGCTTACTTGTGGGAAGGTCACGGGAAGTTCACAGGAGTGATCTTTCAGCTAAGACCTAAAGATGGTCTTTAGTGGGGAGGTAGGAAAGGGCCAAAGCCCGTGCAAAGGTCCTGGGACAGGAAGGCACATGGAATGTTCCAGAAATCTAGAGAGTCAGCGTGGTTGGTGCTCAGAGCCATTCAGGGAAGAGGGGGTATAATGAGGCAGGAGTAGCAGCAGGACTTCCCGGGCCAGCAAAGAATCTAGCCTGGGCGGGTAGAGGAGGCCATGAGAAACCTCAGCAAAGACAGAGCTCTATACTTTTTCACCTTGACCGTGGCAATTTCTTTCCTGCCATCCCTCTTCTAAAGGACTACAAATCTCAGGACTTGCTTTTGCTACCCAGAATTCATGCCATATTAACATCCTACATCTGCACAACTCCAAGAATGATTACAGCATTGTCCCACCCACTATCTCTTCTCATACTCACAAAAACCTCATCAGCTAGGTGTTTTCAGCCCCGCTTTGCAAATGAAGTCATTAAGACTCAGGGAAATTAATTAACCTGCCCAGAGGTCACCTGCACAGTGTTCTTCTGTTCAGTGTATATGGCAGCCTGATGAAAAGGCAAAGAAGAGGAAAAATTAGCATTCACTAGGTACACATATGCAAATAGGTACAAATAGAAGTGAAGCCTACTAAGAAGGACAATCTAGCAGTAAAGAATATTGTGCATTCCAAAGCCTGTGAAAGTATTTGGGACGAATCTGATTTTCAAAATTGCCTACTGATGGCTACAAGTATAGGTATGGGTATAAGTACAGATACATAAACAGATAACATACATAGAAAACCAAGAGTTGGAATAACCGATGTTTTTCTCCCATAACTCGAGATCTTAAACTGCTCATTTTGGGTAGCTGGCAAATTTTATGGCTATATGTGCAGGCAACGAGATGGTTCCAAACTATAATTCAGATTCCACAGTTTCATAAATAAGTAAGGAAAAGGATCGTTCTTTCAGTTAGAAATGCTCACTGTTTCCATGTCCATTACAACTTCAATTAAAATGGTAAATGATAATAACAAGAGCATGAATCCTAGATCCCAAACTCAGGTTTGGAAAAGTATCACTTCCTTCTGTTTCTCAAATGACCCCACTGCGAGGTCCGGAGCACCCCCACCTCCCCCCGACTGCAACAGGGATCCACTCTCATTGAGTACGTCCAAAAGCAGACAGAGGATAAGCTTACACGAAGACAGCAGACAGAAACTACATCCGAAGAGAACGCCCACCTAGAAAGCAGAGCAGGAGAGTCAGGGGCAGGGATGGGGGCGAGGCAAGCCTAGCCCTTCCATATAAAATATTGAGTGCTAGAGTCAGGCTCCACATTAGAAATTTGACACTCAGGCAGAACTCTGCTGCCAGACTGCTGTGCAAAGCCACAGGGAAAGTGAAATTTGAAAAAACGAATCCTCAGTCCTACAGCAAATTAGTCATTCAGTGAATTGATCATTTGGCAAATTGGCTTTTAGCAAATTGATTTTGGGTTGTCTGGGCTTGCTCCTGGAAGGCCGTCCACCAGCCAGTGGAGTATGTGGAGCCTAGTGGGCGAGATCACAGCTCCCAGGGAGCAAGCCTGCTCTGCTCCCAGGAGAGAGACCCCCAGGCCTGGCGAAGGCCCAGTGAGGAGATGCCATGTCAGGGATTGCCCGGAAGCCTGGCTGTGTTTTGGGCAGCCTTAGGTCTGGGTCCGTGGGAAACCCCTCTGCCGCCGGAGTCAGCTGTGCACGAAGACCCTCAGGGTGGAGGAGGGGAACAAATGAATGTTCTGTTCCAGAAGCTGCGATGGGGTCTCTCCACTGAGAAGTGAGAGATCCTATGAGGAGAGGATCCTAAGAGGATCCTCTGATCCTACGAGGAGAATAGCAGCCAAGACCTTCTAGACTCACGGTACCTCCAGCCCCAGCAGCTGGCTTCCTTTGCCATCACTTCCCGGGTTCGAGAGTTTGATGACAGGGGAAGAACGACCAATCCACCCTGGGATGAGAGGCTGGACCACGGGCAGGACCCTCCCCAGACCAAATGTCTTTCTCTCCCACAAGCCTTGAGTGCCGACGATTCACATTAGGCTTCAGTCAATTTACAAATGGTGACATGCAGTGGACCTTCAAGTCTTTTATAGGTAGTTAAACCTCAAAGCTGAACCTGTAAAATCCAATGATCTCCTGCACCTTTGTAATCTTCTGCCATGCTGCCCAGATCTGAGCATCCGCATGAATGCCCACTGAGGGATGAGGTATACCTGTGTGGGGTCCTGCACTTGAACTATACCCACCTTGGCCCTCCAGATTCACGGCAGGTGGAGGGCTGGCAGGATTGCCAAAAAAGACACTCATACTTGAGGGGCACCATCCAACCAATTTCTTGCCTGCCTACTTTTTGCAGCCAGAGCACGCACTCTCCAACGCTTCCTCCTACGCTCATGTTTCATGGTTCTGACACCCAGAATCGTCTGGGTTACAACCTCCATGAGTTGTAACAGAATAGAGTCGTGACAAGAGATCAGCCAATCCTGACCAGCAAGCCAGATGTTCAGTGATCACTTAGATCCGCAGAACGGTAAGTTGGCGGCACCCATCTCTGGCTGTCACGCTGAGTAGACGTGACACCAAGGGGCCCCCAAGAAGGGGAGAGTAGGAAGGAGCCCAGAAAGGCGGTCTGATGATTTTGATGATAATGAACCGGTGTCTGGGGAAGAGGAGGAGGAGGAGGAGCAGGAGTCTTTATAATATTTTAAAGCAGCTTCATTTCATCTTCATAAAGCAGAGAGAAGAGGGATTAAGAACCCCATGTTGCTGGTGGGGAACTTGAGTCTCATTAAGGTTAAGCACCTAATCCCAGTTCACCCACCTGATCTGAGCACAGATCTTGCATATCCAGGAGCCAGCTGATGGCCATGTGCTGCCCTGGGACTCTCTCCCATGCACACCTTTGCCCCTCCCAATTGCCACCAAATAACAGGTTGGGGCAGCCTCTGGAGTCCAGAGGACAAAGCAGAAAAACAAGCCTTGACCCTACTCAGTACAAACTTCCCCACCAGAATGGAGAGAGCGGGAGTTCCCAGCACCACAAATCTATGGAGCTAGTTGAGTTGTCAAGACTGGTGGTCCCCCTGGGCTCCGACACCCTCCGACCCATCAGGCCCAGCCTTTCCTTTCCCTGCAGGCAGTGCAGGGCAGGGGTCACTAGGCTCAAAGGCAGGCTCCTCTCACAATGTCTGCGCACTTGCTCTGCCCCGAGCACTCAGTATTTTGTAATTACAGCCTCTACTGAGCGCTTTGTCACCTTTTGCTGAATTAATGTGTGCATGCACAAATGAGTGAATGATTGAAGAAAACTCTAGCATTTATGTGTGTGTGTGTGTGTGTGTGTGTGTGTGTGTGTATGTGTGTGTGTAGCACTTCTACTTTTCATATCACCTCTTTATCCACTAGTCCATCTTATCCTTGGGATACCCCTATAAAAGCAGTACTGGAATCCCTGCTTCACAGATGGAGAAACTGAGGCCCAGAGAGATGACTGCCTCACGTGAGGTAATGGCGGAGCTCAGGCCAGAATCCTAGCCCCAGGCTCCTACTGGAGTGCTCCTACTTGAGTGCTCCTTCTGGCCTGGGTAGGCTCTCCAGGAGAGGAGATTTACCCCCCGAAGCCCAGCAAGTCAGAGGCTCCCTTGACGCCCAGCTCACCACCAGAGGTGCAGACAAGGCTGAAGCTACAGGAAAACCCCCAGAGGAAAGAGCTGTCACCCCTGGGCAGGGAGCACTCATGACTTTCCAAACAGGCCTCCACACCTCTCCCGAGTTAGCTCATCATTTCCAGATCTGGATAAGGACTGGAAACCCCCCTTCGGGACCTTTCTGAGGGTGACTCACTCTGGGGGCAGGGAGGTGGGAGAGGTGAGGCACTGAGATCTCGAATCTCACCAGTCTTCGTGACAAACAAGTGTCTTCTTTGACCTCACCATCGTTCATTCAATACATTTTCCTGACCACGTGTTATTCGGAGCACTGAATATCCAGCACCATCCTCAGATCTGTGCAGGTAGGAGGGGACTCGGCAGCCTGCCCCTCACAGGTCAGCACACAGTCCATGACCTCGCCCCTCGTGCCACTGTCATCCCTGCGGCCGAGGGTGCCAGTGACCTTCCTGCTGATGCCCAACCCCAGGCTTGTGTGCCTCGTCTGGGCAACCCTTGGAAATAGCAACCACCGGTTCTTCACTACTGTGCCCTTGACCTCCACCATGCCTCTCCTCCCCCACTGCTCACTCCTTTCCCTTCCTCTCCCACCCACTCTTGAAGCGCGGGGGCTCCCGGGAGTTCTGTTGTAGGCTTTTTTCTCTGTCTTCCTCTATTTGCCCCCTTTTAATCACCCCATCTATAGCACAGGGGAGCAAACACTACCCAACTGTCACAGACTCTCAGGTTAAGTCTCCAAACTACGTGAACTGCTTATGGACCCTTTCTTCTGGAGGGCTCACGGGCCTCCAGCATATCCACCCCTGCCTCACCCTCACGGCACACACCCACCCTGCTCCTCCTCTCCCCAATTCTGGCCTGGCCTCAGTGGCTGCGAGCAGGTAGCCCCTGGAGCGAGGCCCCTGACAGTCAGCCTCCCCTCCCCACTCTCCTCATCTCCACATCCAATGGTCATCCCATCAGATCACTTCTCCCCACATAGTGTCTCAGAACTGTTACCCTACTCCTGCCACTACCCAGCTTAATTGGCCTCCTCATTCTCTTCTTCTGAACTGGAGAAATGACCCCAGGCCGTCCGTGACCAGGTCCCACCTTCTTCCCAGGCCCCTCTCTACTCACCTGCGTCTCTACTCCAGCAGCAGTGAACACTTCCAATCCCACATGGGTCCCTGCCCTCTCCCCCTGCCAGCTTTTGTGTTTTTCTTTCCTAGAAAGTTCTCTCCCACCACTCTGGGAACCCCACCTAGGGAATTTTACAGCCTCTCCTTCAACACCTAACTCAAACCTCACCTTGTCAGAGAGCCCAACCCCTCCTCACCTCTCCCAGGCTGGACCAAGCTCCCCCCAACTCACCAGATGCATCCATATGGGCCAGCATGGGCCATTGTCACAGCACTCACCGCCCTGAATTACAACCTTATTTATAAGTGTCGTACCCCCTAAACTTGGGCCCTTCAAGGACTGTCGTCTATTGCTTTTTCTCTGTGCGTCCAGTCCCTGGCAACATCCTGCCCGTGGCCCACCTTGGTGAATGGCTAAAAGAATGGGTAGTGCAGGTCGGTGAACTTGACGGAATGCGGGATGGAACCTGACAGTACCAACAAGTCAGGAGGAGGGAAAACACTGAGCACGCCTCTGCCAGGCCCTAAGGAGTTCACAAGCAGCTCGAGAGAGACGGGCCTCTCAAAACACGTCACAAACCAGAATGGCTTACAATGAGCTCTGTGATACCCTTACTCCCTCTGGAGCTCAAAGGGACAGGAGCAGCGGGGGAGCTGAAGAAGGATGGGGAAGCAGCCCGCCTCTGTGCTCCCAGCCTGCCTCCCAGGATCTGAGCAGACAAAGGTCAAAGGGTTGAGGGAGACACTGCTTCTCCAGTGAGACTGCACCTTCCAGACCTCCTGGGTTCTTGTGGGAGAAAGCTTGGTGCCATCTTTTTGCCAAGGAGCCTGGCTCACTGGTGAGGGTGGGAGAAGGGGCAGCAAAGCATTCCAAGCAGAAGGTGGACATCCCCAATCCCCCACTCTACCCTCAAGACGCCAGCTTGGAGTCCATTGGCTAGATGATCTGGAAGACTTTCTGACTAGGGATCCGACACCAGGCCAGACCTCCTGGCCAAGTGGGAAGGACCAGCGCCCAGAGGCTGGAAACAGCACCGAGAGAAGGCAGGGAGGGCAGGCGGGAGATCAGGCACCATTACGTCTTCTGTTTGACTCTGGGCCAGCTAAGGTTACACGGACCGACTTGACCTGACCTTGGTCTTTATATGATCCAGGCAAGTGTAAATACTGAGGCGTATGCCCACACTAAAGGAAAGCAAGCCCATGTAAGCGTCTAGCACGTCCCGGCAAGACCGCACATCCAGCTAGTGACCCCCGGGGGGCCCCTTCCCCAGGGCCAGGCTGCCTCCTGGGTCCGAGCAGTGAAACCTGCTCCTGAAAGCACAGGATACAATGCTGAGAAGGGTTCCAAGCTCAGCCAGCCCCAGCTCCCCATCGACCGAAGCTGAGGTCCAAGGAGGGAAAGGGACCTGGAGAGAATCACACAGCTGCCCAACTCCCAGGACAAAGCTCTCCAAGCCTACGAAGTTCCTGGACCCCACACCCGTGCTGTTCTGTAGATGTAGGAAACACTGCTGTGGGCCCCACCCCCTCCAGCTTCCACCCCACCCCCCACCGAGAAGAGAAACACGGCTGCATTTCAGCATCTCAGATCCAAGCAGCACGCTGAACAGCCAGAGCAGAATGGTGGAATTTGAAGCCTCAGCAGCCGAAGGCTTGGGGAAGGCCCAAGAACCCCGGCTCTGTGCAGGTTCTGTGTATCAGTGCCCTTTACCTTCAGTGCTGGCCCCCAGCCTACCCTCCCAGCATCACTCTGGGTCTGACCATGACACCGAAGACAGAGCCAGGCCAAGAGGGAAGGAGCCAGAGGAAGGCCTGCTCTTTAGAGGCCCCAGTGGGGCCCTGGCTCCCGGCCCCAGTCTTTCGGAAGCCCCCCGAGGGTGAGTCTGCAGCCTGCAAACACTCACCCACAACCAGTGACGTGGCACAGAGACAGGCCCTGAGCTCTGTCCCTGCTTGAGGCCCCAACACCCCTCCTGCCGTGCTGGCTCCTCCAACATGGAGAGATGGCCCCATGGTGGGGAGAGTGGAGACAGGCCTCTGGTGCCCTCTGCTGTTCTGCACTCCTGGCCCACAGCCTGAGGGATGGCACTGAGGCTGGCGGCAGAGACCGGAGGAATGCCACCGGGGCGTGGGTTTGCCGCACCATGTCCGTGCCTCTGTCTCCTTTCCAGAAGGATCTAGAACAAATGCCATGTTCGCACCCCAGGAAGGGCAGTCAGCATGCACTAGGGTAAGTCATGGTAACCAACAACCACCAGAGTGAAATAGCTTGCAACGGGGAAGCTTTATGTCTTGGAAGTGATTTCTCTGGGGCTGGTGCTCCACATTCCCTCTCCCCAGGGTCCAGGCTGAGGGAGCAGCACCATCTTGAATCTGGCTGTCTCAGGGCAAGAGCCAGAAGGGTCTCGGATGGGCCCTGAAAACTTGCCCTCACAACTCACTGGCCCCACACAGCACAAGGGGCCTGCACGTGCAGTCCTACCAGGGGCCCAGCACTCACGGAGCGAGAAATAATTCGAGAGCAGCATTCATGACTGCTAATGGTTAGTTGGCTCTTGGGGTCACTAAACACGCAGCTCATTCTCTCTCCCTCCACCAAGCAAAGTACACTCACTCCTCCCCAAGGAATACAGCCCCAGGGTCTCAGGTGGTGTGTGGGGCTCTCCGAATCAGTGATCAGGATCAATGAGGGGCAGCGATCCCTTTATCGTGTACAGACGAGGCTCCTCTTGATCCAGAGACCAACAACCTAGGGATTAAAGTCACCTGCCTCCCGAACATTCCATATTTGATGATATAACAAGTAGAAGATAACATCAATGAATACTCCAAGTCAGAAAGAGGAAGAACGGGAGACACACCTCAGCAGGGCACCCCTCCACAGGGATCCTCACATCCCACTGGGCAGACATTTTAAAGGTCCCTGCCTGGGATGGGGTCATCTTCCTCCACCAGGCAGACTGGAGCTCTCCCTGGGGTATCTCTCTTCTTGGTTCTGTGCACCTCTGCTCCTTGTCACCCAAGTTTCTCCCTACTCAGAACCCGAGGTGTTTGTTAACCCTGTAATGACCATGCCATGTCCGAGTTCTAGCACGACCACAACTGCAACATCCCTTGGGTCTCAGTTCAAATTCCAGAGACAGAGAGAGTGCAGGCGAGGAGGGAAGGAAGGAGGGAGTCTCTCTCCTGATCGCTGAGGTTTTACCATTTAGGACCAGGCATACAAGTCCTAGCCACCATCCAGCTTACGAATGGCCCATTCCAAAGGGAGCACAGTGCCTGCACATTCTGGATTGCACTGGAGGTAGGTGGGAAGGCCAGGAACACATGTTTTCTCTGAAACAAATTTCATGGAGTTGCTTCTGTACAGTTCTGAAGAAGCACACAATTTGGGGTGAGAAAGTAAGGTTTGGCTTGCTACCACCACAGACCACTTGCCTTCTTTATTTGTGTAAGTATGTTTCCTCATCTGTAAAGTGAGAATGATAATCTCCATCCTTACCCCCTCTCCTTTACTCCCCTCTTTTGGCCCTTCAGGCCCCGGATAAAACCAATTCCCGGTCCCAGTTACCTGAGCTGGATCACAACATTCCAGGCTTACCGGCTGCCTCTCCCAGGAACGTTTGCACTTGTATGAAGAACTCTTGGAGACTGAATAACCAAAGGAACAAATCTCTAATGGTGAAATGTAAAGTAGTAAGAGAGACCTAAAGGGAAATATTTCAGTAGAAGGAAAGAAGGAGACACAGAGCACTCAAGATCCACCTAGATAAGAATCCTACTCTCTATGGCTGACTTTTTCTTTCCTCCTTCATGGGACAAATGACTCAAAGCCTATCTTGAATGACAACTCTTGTTACCAGAATCCTTGGGTCATTTTTAGTGGTAAACTGGCTCTTGAGAGATGTGTGTGGGTGTGGTGCCCGCATAGGTATGCACCCCTGTCCCCATGCCCCATGTTCTCTCACTTCTGCCCAAAGGTGACTCAGGCCTAGTTTTGATGATGGCAAGAATATTACAGCCCACGGTTCTTGACCGCAGAGAATGAGTGTGCTGGGTTTTCCCTTGGAAAGCTCTGCCCTCCTCCCCACCCCTGCCCTACCTCTTTAGTCCCTGGTCTGTGATGATCTGAAGATGACCTGGGTTGGATGTCATCTTGTCCTGTTTCTGAACCAGAAGTCCCAGGCCAGGAATGATTTGCACTATCTGTGTGTCCTTGCACTAGTGGCCCCTACACAGGATTTGGTAAAGAGCTAGCTTTTACCCCAAGCAACAGCACGGACTCCTCTGCCCACCTTTGGAGCCATTGCCCACCTGGCCACCCTCCAGCCTCACTGCCCACTGCTCCAGCACCCTCCTCCTGGGACCCTCATCTGTCCCATCCTGGTCCAGTCCCTGAGCCTTAAGCAGACAATCCCCCTTGTTCCCACCCATCCTCACTGCCTAACCCTAATCCTTTTCCTTAATCCAATCCTCGACCTCTGCCATTAGGAGCAGACTGCTTACACTCTCTGGACTATGACCTCCCTGTAACATGAGATCAGAGAAAGCAAAACTCCCCAGTTCTAGATCCCTCCTTTTCCCTGTCCCCTTTAAGGTGCATCAAAAACAACAATGGCTAGAGGTGCCTGGGTGGCTCATTCGGTTTAGCACCCGACTCTCAATTTCAGTTCAGATCATGATCTCAGGGTCGTGAGATGGAGCCCCACATAGGGCTCCATGCTGGGCATGGAATCTGCTTGAGATTCTCTTCCTTCCTCCCCCTCGGCCCCTCCCCCAACTCATGCGCACGTGTGCGTGCGCACACACACGTACACTCAAATAAATAAATAAAATATTTTTTAAAATAGCTAATTTAGGTGCTTTACAGTGCTTTACAGTCTATACAACATGGCTACATTTATTATTTCATTTAAAACCACTGATATCCCCCCTAAGGGACAGTTATTTTACAGAAGTAGAAACTGAGGCTCAGAGGTGTTAAGTGACTTGTCTAAGGTCACACAGCTAGTTTAAAAAGTTGGGGGAGGCATTAAAACCCAGGTATCCAGACCATGTTTTCCTTCCACTTCGTCCAATGATGTGTCTCCCATACCCTCTGGCTGATGGGTACAATCCTTATTCCCCAGGCAGAGCACTTCCCATGCCAGAGTCAGCAAGAATAGACTTAGGGCATAAGTCTTTCCTGGGCCCAGGAACAGAGGGGCAAAGAGCATCAGCACAGAATGGGCTGCCTTGGATCTGAGTGACCTGAAGAAAAGAAAAACTGTGATTTTAGAGCTCATCACATCCTCCTCTATCAGTGGCCTGGACCTCTTTGGAGCAGCAAGGCTGGTTCTAATTTGTAAGGCCAGACTAAACGGGGCCTGTGCTCTCCCAGCAATGGACCGGCGCCTGCAAGTCTACTCCGCGCTCCTTCCCCAGCTCTCCACAGCTGCTGCCCAGGATCAGAAGCGAGTCGCATCCTTTCTTCATCTCAGTTTCTCTTTCTGTAAAACAGGAATGATCACCACTGTCCTGCCACCATTCTCTAGGAGGAGGAATGGAGGAGAGGACAGGAGGGCATGAGCTGGTCTCTTTATAGAGGTGATATTTGAATAAGAGGCGCCTGGATGGCTCAGCCAGTTAAGCGTTTGCCTCTTGATTTCAGTTCAGGTCATGATCTCAGGGTCATGGGATGAAGCCAAGCATCGGGCTCCATACTCAGCGGGGAGTCTGCTTGGATTCCCCCTCTCCCTCTGCCCCTCCCCCTGCTCTCTCTCTCTCAAATAAAATAAATCTTTAAAAAAAAAAAAAAAAGGTAAGAGTAAGAGGGTCCAAATGCTACCTGATAAAAGGACTCCAGAGAAGTCAATTCCCTGGCAATTTTGGAGAATTTAATTTTCTAGAGCATTAGAATCCCCTTTGATTTCAAGTCTTGTGGCCATGAACCCATCTACTGCTCCTGAGAGAGAGCCTCACTGGGCCCAAGACTGGACATGACTCTGCGGTTGTGTGTCATACTGGGCTGCAGAGCTCCACAGGGGCAACTGCAGCACATAGCGTCACATGGACCTGGAGCCCAGATGGACTCAGAAGTGGCATCTTCAAACAAATCCCCTGAGAGTTAGTTACATTAGTTTCTTTGGGTTCTTTCTGAAAGAGGTCAAGTACATAAAAATCCCAGTTACATAGGAGCTGTAATTCATCTTATCATGGCATAGAAAGGTGCACTGAAATAAAATGTACGTGAATAACAGTTAGTGTGTGTGTGTGTGTGTGTGTGTGTGTGTGTGTGGATACAGAGAGAGAGAGAGAGAGAGATTTTAAGAAATTGCTGGCAAAAAATTGTAAGGTACACTAGCAGGCTGGAAATTTATGTAAGAGTTAATGCTGAGTTAACGTGAGTTCCACAGGGCAGCAGGATGGAAACTCAAGCAGCATTCCTACAGGGAAGTCCTGCTGAGGATTCCCTCTTCATTGGAAAACTCAATCTTTGGTCTTTTGCCCTTCGACTGATTGGACGAGGCCCACCATGACATAGAGACTAATCTGCTTTACTTAAAGTCTACAGATCTGAATGTCCATCACATCTAATACCTTCACAGCAACGTCTAGACTGGTTGGTGTTTGACCAACCCCCTGGCCATAGCCCAGTCAAGTTGGCATATAAATTAACCATTATGTCACCCTCCCTCACCTTTGTGTGCCCACCTGGCCCTCAGAGGTAGTCAATCCTGAGCAGATACATAACAAGGAGTCCTGCTGGTGCCTTGATGTGTCTTGATTTCTCTCTTATTTTTCTCACCTTCCCATTTTTAGTAACCCAGTCTCCTGGCCAAAGCCTGAGCCCCATTCAGTGCCACCCAAACTCACACCTCGACCATGTTTGGTGAGTGCTAGAGAAAGGGGATGAACCTGAACTTGACTCCTGGCCCCACCACTCAGGGGCCCTGGGTGAGAGGTCGAATCCCTCTGAGTGTGAGTTCTGCATCTGCAAAGGAGGGGGCGCTGCGTGCTGTGCCCAGTGCAGGGTTTCATCAGGCTGGATGGGACGACGCGTGCATCTGCCATAAAAGATACACCCATCATCTTCATAATGATTATTTTATTGCTCCTTTGCACACAATTAAAACTCACTAATTCAGACCTATCAGAGAGGGCAGTCAATGGCTGGAAAGTCCACATTAAAAAATAATTTAAAAATAATGTCGTTTTATTACTTTAAAATATATTACTCAATCCCATCTAATAAAGTGTTGTACAGCGAGCCCTTGGGGGCCTTACGTTAATGAACAAATAAGAACAATTTGAGGTTAGTCTATCAATTATTGGTGTGGAAAAGGGAGTTTTCGAAAGTACTTGAAAATGCCTCCAAAGAGTGTATTATCCTCTGTAGATTAAGTGTTTCCCCCGCAATCAACTTAATGCATTTTATTAATTCAACAGCTTCTCACCACCTTGAGTGCTCCAGGCAACTCGGCGCAGAGCTGACCAGACGTCCTACGAATTCTGACGTGCTGGTAACTGAGTGTAAGATGCTCCATCAAGTTGGGGCAAGACCTGTTTTTATGCTGTCTCCCTTTCGTAGAAGCCTGTATCGGGGGACCATCTCGGCCTGCAGCCCCCAGAGGTGGGACTGTTTCTGTCCAATAGCAGATGCTGGACTTAGGAGCGTGGGCTCTGGACTGATACAGACCTGGGTTCAAATCCCACCTCTGGTTCTTTTAAGCTGTGTGTCCTTAGGCAAGCCACTGACCCTTTCTGAGGCACAGTAAAGACAAAGACTTTCATCACGGGGTAGCTGTGAGATTAAATTAGTTGTCACTAATTTATCAAAAGTAGCTAAAAGATGTGACCTGGTACCTGAGAACATCCTCATACAGAGGACAAATCTAGAGATGCGTCAAGAGGTCACAGGCACGGTCCCAGAGAGGCTCCAGGGGTAGGGAATGCTGGAAGTATTTTTCTGGGTGCCAGGCCGGTCCCCGGGAGAGTGATGAAAGGTGCCTGCAGACAGGACGATCTCAGGACGGGAGCCCAGGGATTGTCATTACTATTATTAGCAACAAAAATGACAAATTTCTATTTTACAAGAGCTCTCCAGCTTCTCTCAAAAGCTCTGCTGAGACAAAGTATATTTGACGGAGGTTACGCCAGGGCACGGTTTTTGTCTGCTCCTTCTAGGCCTTCCGAGTCTGGTTTGGGATCGCTCACCAGAAGCCCATGCACAAAATGAGCCCTGCCCCTACAAAAAGGGGCACCTGCCTGAGTGTGAGGTGCAGGGTAATTTTCCACTGTGCCTCCACTGTGCCTCTGGGTAGAGAGCCCCCGAGAAAGGGGGCATCTTATGGGAGCTCCTGGGAGCTCATCATGCACCATTAGTAAGCATTTCCTCTGTGGAGGGCCTAGAGCTTCAGTGTGGCCTTACTTTGCCCTCAGGGATGTCTGCCAGTGAGGCTGGACTATTACCTCCACCCCCAGTTTCTTGGAGGAGGGGGGTCTCCCTGGAGGTCACAGAGCTGGTAAGTGCTGGTGCGAGGATATGAAGACACCCTCGGTACCTGCAGCTCGATTCCACCAAGGCTCCTGCACTTCCATGGCACCCCTGGCATGAATTTTGTCACCCTGCTTTGAACAACCCGCTCTTAGAGCTGCCTCCACCGCCCATCCTTGAATTCCAGCCACAGGCGGACCCATGTAGCTCTCCTGGAGGACAGACTGGGACTTGTCTGAGTCTGTCGATACCATGGGGGCCAGCACCAGGCCTGCACCTGAACAAGGCATTTAACACATAGTCGTGTTGATGAAATTCCAAAGAATTTCCCAGAGGGCCATTGGAGGAACTTTGCACCTATCTGTCTGTTTTAGGTGACCCCACTCTAAACACGGCTACTTATAAGTAGATGGAGGGGCTGTTACCAGCTGGGGCAACCCCAGAGACGGGTGACATTGCCCCAGTCTCCCTCCAGGCTTGGCACCACATCTCAGAAAAGGATGAGACAGGAGCTGAGCCTCCCAACATGGCCGACTGGAGGCAAACCAAGGGCACGTCTGATCCCGGCAACAAGAAAGCCCAAATACAGGCCCCTTACCGAGGGAGTAGGAGCTGCTTGAGAAAGAGGGTGTGATGGCAACTGACTTCACCACACCTCAGCCCCTGACCAGGGCCCCCAACCCATGCAGCCTGACCACAGCTGGCAAATCAGCAGCATAAGGAGGAAGACGGACACCCAGGGGGGATCATTTTTGAACTCACTCCTCCTCCAAGCAACAAAATTATCTTCTGTAAAAATCATGATAAGCAATGGAAAACAGTATTACATGTGCTCTAGACAGGCCGGTTGTCATTTCTTCAGAATTCTCCATAACTATTCATGATTTCCAAAGTGTTACATACTCTTAATACATCCAGACATTGTTTCAACCGCCTCCTCTTTTGTTCTTCCCCCTTTCTTTGCAAGGATATTTGCTGAGCTCCACTGAATTCAGGTCATTTCAGGTTGGTACAGGTGCCCACTTGAAGTTTCTTTATAATCTCAGAATGATTAGGAACCAGCGGCCAGTTTCACAATACTACAAGACATTGCAAGTCACTTCAAGTCCCTACAGGACAAAAAAGCACCACTATCTTAAAACTGTTTACACAAGCCCCGTAGCTTGAACTTTGATCCTTCGGTTACAGTCTGATAGAATAATAAGTTATGTAAATAATTATCCAGTGAACTCACAAGAGGGTTTTACTAAGACTAAAACGTCAGCAAAGGATACCAATTATTGATAAAAATCCTTTGCTGGAGTTTGTTCTTTTGAAAACAATTAAAAAATAAGTTTCCACTTGGAACACATCATTCAGATTCAGTTAACTCTTTTCAAGCATGAGCTAAAATACGCACTCGCTATGGGATGCCTGGGTGGCTCCATAGGTGACCCGTCTGCCTTCAGCTCAGGTCACAATCTCTCAGGATCCTGGGATCGAGCCCCACATCGGGGAGACTACTCCTCCCTCTACCTGCTGCTCCCCCTGCTTGTGCTCTCTCCCTCCCTGACAAATAAATGAATAAAAGCTTAAAAAATAAAATAAAATCCGCACTCACTAAACAAAAACGTTACATCTCACAGAGCGCCCTCTTTGGTCATTTCAGATTTTAAACAAAACTCAACTCCCATGGTTACCCAGCGTGGCAGCGTGCAAGAAGTCAGGTTACATCTTGCATCTTTACGATCGCTCCACTATCAGTGGCATCAAATCTACTTTCTTAAGCTCTGGTACGTTTGCTACCACGGGGCGGGAGGGACACACAACTCCGTAGCTGGAAGTTCTCCAAATTAACATCGCTGTACAATAAAATGTTTATTAAAGCAGTGGTAATAGGGAGGCTTATATGCTCAGACTCGTTATTACTGTCAGGAACCCCCACTCGCTTACACCTTAGGCCAAGGAAAGATTTTTCACAGAGAATTTTATTGCTGACATTGTGTATAATCGCCAGGGCGAGGTGACAATCAAAGCAAACCGAATTTGGTTTTTTTCAGTCAAACTTGGTTTTTTTTTAACTCCTCTACACGTGCTGATCCCCTGCATTCGAGGCCTATGCCCATCACCCCATGCTTCGTACACAGCCTGAGATACCCTCACAGCCCCCTGCGGTGTCTTTCAGAGCTGGCCGCCTGGACATGCTATCCATTTCTCTGGCGCAGATGATGAGAAGCATGGACTGACTCTGATACCTTGTTGCTTTGGCACCAGGAGCCACATTTATAGTTTACAGAGTGGGGTCTTATGGCATTTTAAGTTCACCTCTCAATGTCAATGTAATGTCTCAGTTTTCAACTTACTGTTTGAAAGTTCTCAAAATGGCCTCCCTTGCCCCCTAATGAACCGGCAGTATCTTACCCTATAAATTTGGTCTTCCATGTTGGTGGCATTAGGTAGGGCCCCCAACCTCCAGTTCACCACAGTAGCCCCACTCCCTAAGCCTTGCCTCTGGAGCCTCTCTCCTTCCTATCTACTTTCCACTTAGCCTCTGAAAGCATCTGAATTTTCAATCCACGTATGTGTTTTCTTGCCAGCCAACTCCAGTCCAGCTGAGAGAAACTCAGTCCCGCATTGTCTGGAGAAGCGGTGGTATGGTCTGCGAAGAGGGACACTGTGTATTCAGCACTGTTCCAGGCCCTTTGGAATCTTCTCATTCTTTTTTAAGATTTTATTTTTAAGTAATCTTTACAGCCAACGTGGGGCTCAAACTCACAACCCCAAGATCAAGAGTCCCACACCCTACTAACAGAGCCCGCCAGGCACCCCAGCATCTTCTCATTGAACCCTCACTAACCTGATGAGAAAAGTCGAGGCACTATTCTATAACCGAGGAGCAAGTGGCTCTGAGTGGTTCAGTATGCCAACCCATGTCACAGAGATTCTGGGCAGCAGAGCCAGGGTGGAAACCCACGTGGGTCTGGAGGCTGCTCTGATCCTGAAGTGAGGGGGAAGCATGCTGGAGTTCTCCCCAAGGAAGAGGGGATGCCTAGGTAAGCGATGTCTTCTATTCCTCCTGCCCCCCCCCGGCTCTATATACAGACCCCCCCCCAGATGCCCCCTGGAGGCCAGCCAATGCCCGCCCCAGGGCCACACCACAGAGATCTGTGCAGTCTCTCAGACCCTGTCCTCAGAGCAACATGTTCTAGGTTTCATGCTCAGCTGTCACGGTCTTGAAATTCTCCATAATTCTTGAACAAGGGGTCAATACTACCACCACCTAGACCAACAAGTGACAGTGGTAAGATGGCCCAACCAGCACCAGGCTCCCCCACGCACGGTGCCATTGGTGCCATGCACCCAGAGGACACCTTGCACCCAGCAAAGCCTTCTGGGAGTCGCCACCCACAGACCCCAGCTCCCCCTTCCAGACACTCTGCAGCCAGAGTCCTCGGGCTTCGCTGATACCTAATCAGCTGAGCTTTGCGCTGGACAGTCACCGCGGCAACCAGAGGTTGGTCTTTTCCGCTGAGTGAGTCAGCAAGTATTTTTCAAGTCCTGTGGTAGAACTCTGACGGAGAATCAGTGACTTTGCTGGACAGTCTAGTTTTTAAGTATTTTCAGTAATCAATACCCTAAAAGAAGGGGGAAGTCATATTTGTTAAGTCATGAGGTAGACACAACAGTAAGATTGTACAAACATAGACCTTGACCACAGAGACTTTTGGGCTTGAATCCCAGTTCCACCCCGACTAGCCCTGTGACGTTATGCAAACCACTCTCCTCTCTCGGCCTCAGTTTCTCCTTTACAACAGAACAATTCTCCTCCCTGCCCAGCTCACAGGGCTCTTTAAGGATGAAATGAGCTAATGTGTAACAAAGAGCTTTGTTGACTGTGCAAATGTTAGATTGTTCTTTCAATAAACATTTATTAAGCGTTTACTCTGAGCCAAAGCCTGAGTTAGGCATCAGAGTCTCTCAAATGTAAACCTCCTGGGCTCCCTGGGATTCATTCTTTTTTTTCCCCCCAACTAAGGTGATATTCACATGACATAAAATTAACCATTTGAAAGAGAACAACTGAGGAGCACTTAGTGCATTCACAATATTGTGAACCAACCTACTAAGTCAGAATCTGTGAAAAAACTGTACCCCCTAAATATCAGCCTCTTTTTAGGGTATGTTCTCCCTCGCGAACATTTTGTCCTTCTTCAGAGCTGATTTCCTGGGTTTGATAACGGCCTGATGTCCCTCTGGTCACCTGTGATGTCAAACCAACCCCCGGATCCAACCTCCATCTTCACAGCTTGAGACCCACTTTCTTCTGCCAGCCCTAGGGAAACCATTTTTAATGACGCCAGGGCTGGATGAGCAGGTAATCACCATGCATTTCAGTAAATTACCTCCATAAAGGAGCGATCGTGTTTGTTCGTGTGCCCTTCCTTCCTGGAATCAGCTCCCTGCCTGCCAACATTGCCTCTTCCCAGCAGCCTGTGCGTTTGGCAAATGTCCGCCTTGTCAGGCTGGGGGAGAGTCAGGTGCAGGGGGAAGGGGCAGTGTTTGGGCAAATATTGGACTTGGCCACACTTGCTGTCCATATCAGGAACCCGATTGGCGTTATTGATTGACAGATGTGGGGACCAACTGTTTGGAAAGCTGAGCCCCCTCGGATTGGGGTAGGTGTTTCGGCAAACAGCCCTAATACTGGGCAAACAGGCCTGTTGGAAGAAGTGCCTGGCATGTTAGCAGAGCAAACCAAGCGCTGAGCAAACAGCTTAAAAGAATGTGGCCACCTCCATGTAACCTCAACCGAGGTATTGATCCCACCGGAGGCGGGAGAGGGGCTGAGCGGGGAACAGAGAGATCCACACCCCAGCAGAATGTAAATGTTATCTTTAAGCTGCGGCTGTCAGGGCCCTAATGGGCATCTGTTTGGAATTTGTCTTCTTGCAAATCTTTAAATCCAGGTCAGGGCCACACACAGAATTCAATAACTTTTCAGAGAGATCGGGGCCTGGGACTGATTTCATTTTTCCTAAGTCCCACTGGGACCTTCTGTTCCTCCTGGAGGTAGCAGCCTCGGATGGAAACTTTCTAGGTACAAGGCCCAAGCTAGAAAGAGGCAAGTCTCCTGAACGTGAGTCAGAGGAGAAGAAAATCTGAAATCAAGGTGCTTTCTTTGATCCTGAGCTGTCCATACAGGAGAGCTTGTCGGTGGGAAGAATCCCGGAATCTGGGCCAAGTAACCCGGTGTTGCTGTGGCTGTTGGTTCCACTTGGATGGCCTTCCATTCCTCACCTCCCTGGGCCTCAGCTTCTGCCTCTTCCAAGAGGAGCACACAGACCCTGCTGGGCATATGCAAAGCCTCGGGCCAGAAAGTTCACCCAGGCTGGGAGAACGCTCTGTAGCCAGAAGGCGCTGCCCCCGGGTCAGAAGTTGGGCAGTTCGCTGGAATGCCCCTCCGGGGCCCAAGACCCTCCAACATCACCCCATGGCCATGGCCGTGGCCGTGGCATGGACCACGACCACGGCTACCCACTGTTGTTCCAGGCGAGTGACTGCACGGAAGACAGAGAGAGGGAATATGTGATGTTTGTAAATTCCTTGAAAAGTCTAAAAACCATGCCTGCTTGCCTTTTGGTATTTCTGGAAAAGAACAGAGTGAACTGTACTTGCTCCTCACCGTTCCAAATGAGGTAAAAGGGCTGTGATCAGAGAGCACCACTGGTCTGCAACTTCTCCTCGAGAAAAGCCACAGGAAAAAGAAGCCCTTCTCCCTTGGCCTCCCACCCCCTTCCCCAGCCTGGCCCAGTCCCTTGGTCATGCAGGTAGAGGCCAGGCACAGGAAGGAATAACTCAGCCACACCGCAACCGCTGCCCCCGCCCCCAGAAACGAAGGGGCAAACCCATGCTGAGTGCTGACCCGTCAGAAGACTGACGCCTGTCTCCAGCAGGGGTCCTGAGCAGTGAGGGTAATCCAGGCTGTTACTGGGCACTGCAACTTACAAGAATAGAGAGAGAATATAAACCCTTTCGGTCATCTCCGACTTTGGGTGTCTGGTTTCACCGTGATAAGAAGAATCAAAGAAGGCTGTGGTTCGGAGAAGGAGCATTCCCAATTTTAATGGCCTTTTAAACAGGCACGGAATGGAAGGAGGTCGGCGAGTAGTCAAGAGTGTGGGCTAGAAATCCCCGCTCGGCCACCTGCTAGCTGTGTGAGCGTGGGCAAGTTACCTGCGTTCTTTGAGCTTCAGCACTCCTCCCTGTAAAATGGAAATAATAGTACAAGGGATGAAATAAGGTACTGTGTCTCGGCCCTTCGGCACTGCCCTTCACCCACGGTAAGCCCTCAGTAAATAGTAAGGACTCATTATCATCTCTGTGACATGGGCAGGACGGACCCTAGCACGAGCTGTCATTGCCAGTATGAGGCTGTGGGAGATGCCCCTGTCCCCAGTGAGGACATCCACCAGCCTGGCCTAGAAAACCTACCATCAGACTGAGGTCAGCATGGAGGTTTTACCACGAAGTGGAAAAACGCATTCTTTTTAAGAGCATGGCCCTGGAGAGTTTCTCGGGCTGCCTTCTTCCGTAGGCACATCCCGGCTTTCTGCAGCGAGAAGGCTATAAGGACAAAGCACCCCTCCCCGCCCCCCATCGCAGAGATGGTCTATTGCCCTCTGCTTACAGATCAGGCAGAGGAAACCCTAGGACAGGAAGGAAGGGACTTGCCTTCGGTCACCCAGTAGGTCAGACAGGGAGGGAGGAAGCCACCTGTGACACTAAGGAAATGGGCAGAGGAGGATGGGTCTTCGAGGTAGAAGCACTGGCAAGCGAAAGCCAGCCTCCAAAGAGAAAGGGGTAGTGACCTACTTCACCCCCCCCCAAAGTTATTAATCCATTAGGGCTTCTCTACTGCAATTAGAAAGAGCTAGGTAAATTGTACCTGTGTTGACACCCTTGCTCTCAACCTCATGATTAACAAACATACCCTCCGTGAAAGGACTATCTCAACAAAGAGCATCTCAAAACCATCTGTTCTGGGGACAAGAGAGCAAATACGAGGACGAGGATGCATGACATGGGGGTCATCGAGGAGGGCAGGTATGGAGAGGTAACTGTATTTCCCCAATCCGCATGGCCTCACATCTGGACCAGTACAGAGTATCTCCCCCTCCCCCCTTAAAGAAAGGGATTTTAGCCAAGGTCACGCATTTGGCCTGTGTCCCCTGTCCCCTGCGGCTGTCCTGCCTCCTGGGCCTTCCAGGGGGTGCCCCACTGATCTTGCCGCCCCCACAGAGCACAGGCAGAGCCCCCCCCTTCCCCGGCTCTCCCCTCAGCTCCAAGAGAGTGATGCGGAGGCTCACTGTCATGAGCCAAAAAGAGTAAAAATTAAAAATGAGGAAGCTTGTTCAATAAAACCACTGCTGTTTTCAAGGGTCAGGAGAGGATGCCCTCGGTGGCCTGAAGGGAAGAAAACAGGGCGCATGCGCACCACCCCCACCTTCCCTGGTCACTCTTAGGTTCCATACCTGGCTCCCACAGCTGTCGAACAACGTCCTCCTTTCCTGCAAGCGAAGAGGGGGCCGCTCTGCAGACCTGGAGGAGATTCTGTCTGGGGCGGGAGCGGTACAGTGCCTGCTACTGGACCAGGCTTCCCAGGTAGAACGCACGGGAGGCAGGAGCCCGGTGAGCATGAACTTTGTTCGTGCTCAATTCAGAACAGCTCAGAGTGTGCCTCCAACCCTTTCTGAATCCACACTGGGGCACGGAAGCCCAGAAAGCCCTTATCAAAAACACCTGCTACAGGTGCCTGGGTGGCTCAGTGGGTTGGGGCCTCTGCCTTCGGCTCAGGTCATGATCCCGGGGTCCTGGGATTGAGTCCCACGTCGGGCTCTCTGCTCCATGGGGAGCCTGCTTCCTCCTCTCTCTGTGCCTGCCTCTCTGACTACTTGCGATCTCTGTCTGTCAAATAAATGAATAAAATCTTTAAAAAAAAAAAAAAAGCACCTGTTAGCCTTACCTGCTGAGAAACTCCACCCCCACCCTCCCCCAACTCCCTGCACTTGGAAGGCTTAGTCAGGAGGCAGTAAAAGGACTGGCCCCCATTCTGCTGCTTGTCCGTCTCCCCACCCACGCCCCACTCCCCCCACTCCCGATGCTGCTGTAAAGGCAGGCCCTCAGAACCGGGGAAGCTGTTCCCTCCTGGGTTCCCACTTTCTCACCCCATTGCAATGCTCCTAATTAACAACTGTTTACAGGGAAGACAATGAGACGGAGTCCCCTGATAGAAGAGTTAATTACTACAAGCCAGGAAGAGAGAGCTGTTGTAAGCTGACCCCATCCACCTGGACCTGCGGTAGCTAGCACCGTTTGGGTAACACGCAAGTTGGAGCAGTGTTTTCCCTGGAGAAGCAGCAGCTAATTACAATGATAATGTGAACGACGCAGACTCGCTGAGTGGCTCTAAGCTCCATTACTGACCCACCCCGAAAACGCTCCTCCACGTGGTACCCAGGTGTGGTCCATTATGCTAAGATCACAGTCTCCCAAACAGACTTTACAGGTCCCTGGGAACCTCGATCTTTGAAATGAGTAAATGAGTAAACACAAATACACCCGGACCATGACTGGCGTCCTGGGTCACTGAGGCCCTGAGCTCAGAAGGGGCCCCCACGTGGTTTCTGCTTGGCTGTTACTCTCTTGACATAATTTCTGAACAGGGGCCCCCAGCATTTGCGTTTTGCACAGGGACCTGAAATTATGTCACCAGTCTTGCACCAACCTCAAAGAAAAAAACAAGCAGTGCTAATAGAAAGTGAGACTCAGGGGGGCGCCTCGGTGGCTCAGTGGGTTAAAGCCTCTTCCTTCGACTGAGGTCATGATCCCAGGGTCCTGGGATGGAGCCCCGCATTGGACTCTCTGCTCAGCGGGGAGCCTGCTTCTCCTCCCTCTCTGCCTACTTGTGATCTCTGTTGTCAAATAAATAAATAATAATAAAAATCTTTAAAAAAAAAAAAAAGTGAGACTCAGGAATCCATACATCAACCCCCTTTGCCCTCATTTGAGTCAAAATGCCCCATTCTTTTAAAATTCTGAGGAAGAGAAAGTCTGAGCTGCAGAACATTTTTTTTTTTTTTTTTTTTTTTTTTAGGAAAGTATTTTATTACATGAGAACCCCTTTCTGAGTAGGCCAGACCCTGTCCTCACCTCTCACCCAGCCCCTGCGGGAAAAGCACCTTGCTGACGGGCTGTGACTGCAATCCCAGGCTGGGGAGGGTCCCAGCTCAGCCCTGAGACAGCAGGAGGATTGGAGTCCTTGCCCCAGTTAGCTCCTTCAGAAAGGCAAAGGGGATTGGGAAGGGGTAAGGAAGGGATGCGGGGCAAAGTCAGCCATTCCCAGCCTGCTTCTCAGTTGTTTGAAAATATTTCCCCAGAGAGGGTCTCTATGGCAAGAATAAGATTCAGAAACTCTGGATCAACTAATATTCTGAACGACAGGACTTGTCAGAACCTTTAAAAAGTTACAAGAATTGTGACTCTCCAATCCTGTGCTGACAGGGCTTCTTCCCAAGCTTGTTTGACTCCATTGATCTAACAACACAGTCGCTTAGGGGAGTGGTCACTATCAGACCCATAGAACCTAAACTTCAGGGCCTCCCACCTAGGTCATTGCAAGGCTCTGGAAACACCCTAACAAAATGTTCACCAGTTATATCCATCCACCCCACAAAGTAACGTTTGCAGAACATTTGTGTAGCATTTACAGAAGTAAGATACTGCCCTATATCCATATCCTTAAAGAAAGCCCCTAAAATTCTGACTTTTGGACCCCACAAAATGTGTATCCTTCTCTGTACCCATCTCCCCATCTGGAGGCCCCGCCCTTACATCCCGCCAAACACCTTAAAATGTACTCACGTCCTCATTTAATATCATTTATAAACTAACTTGAAGAATGGAGTCGGAGATAGCATAATGTCATTTGTTTAGTAGACTTCTAATTAAACATTCTTTCATGTTGGTTTTGCTCTGTTGCAAGGAATGTTAATTTCAGAGGCAACGTTTAAAATTTCCATGTCGTGATCACTGTCTTAGACCCTGGGGATGCTCCCGGTCCCTGAGCACCGGGTCTACACTGCAAAATGCCAGAAACGGTGCCCCGCTCACCAGCCTCTACGGTTCCAGAAACACTATGCTAGGTTATCTGCATGGGTGTCTCCACTTCAGGGGAAACGTCTACCTGACGTCTCATTCAGACTAAAGAGGGATCCGGGTGGTGGGGAGAGAAAGAGTCTGGGTTATGGAAATTGAACTTTTATTATCATCGAGAAACAGCGGGTTTCCTTGAACTGGGTTAACAAGGTGTTATCTAATGAGACCTGAGGGGCTGCTTTAATTTAGGACAAGATTGTTGTGCAATTAGCTTATCAACTCTGTATATTTAAATGAAGGCTTTTAAAGTCCTTGAAAACGGCTCCTGCTCCTGCTCTTAAGTAATTGAACTGTTTCCCTGGACGCTCTTCACTCTCCCCTGCCTGGACACTTCTTTTAATTAAGCATTAGTGTGCAAAGCGCCGTGCCTAGGGGTTGAAAAGGAGGAAGAGCCAGTCCCCTGCCCTCCATCTGCCTATTGTCTAATTAGGAGTTGACCACTTTTCCCCGAGGAGGGCTGGATGGCGAATGTTTTCTGCTTTGCAGACTCTCTCTGTTCCCAGAACCCAGCTCTGCCCTCCCGGCACCAAAGGAGCCAGAGACCGTGAGTAGATGAATGAGTGCGGCCATGATCTACTAAACGTTCACTTACAAGAACCACCCAGGCTATAGTGCGCCAACCCCAGATCTAATGAGAGAGACAAATGTGTGATTTACTACGTGAAGGTACAAATGCAGGTCTGTGCTAGCCAAGGACTGTAGAGTGCGGACGGAGGGAAGAAGCAACTGCTTGCCACGGGGAAGACAGAGGCTTTCCCTGTGTCTGAGCCTATGGAGACACTGCCTTTTGGCTGAGCCTTTGATGCTTCCCCAACTGCTTTGTTCTTACCTGATTTTCCTCCCCAGCAAGGCTGGAGCTCCTGAGGCCTGATGTTTTCTTCTGTCGTTCACAGGGCTGAGCTAAACTGGGTGCCTACGTCCTGCCTGCAAATTCTGAGTCAGCATCCAGGCAAATGAGGTTAATGTTGGAAAGAGTGAAACACGGACACCAGGCTTCCCCGCCCCCCACCCCCCCACAGCCAGGCTTCAAATAACCATTTCTTGTTTGGGAAACCACCTTGCCTTTGAGGGGAATTAAACAATGTAATCTCCTGCACGCACCGGTCCCCTCTGCTCTGACTCCTTTATTGTTCTTCCAGACACTTTCTCTTTGCATTTCCAATATCCAAATGCCGCCTAGTTTACTGTGACTTGTTTGCTCAAGGCTGGGCAAATACAAGAACAAAGGAGGCTGTGAGCCTCCGCAAGGGCTTTGCTATCACCTGCTCTCATCCTGAGCTTAGCAGCCTTCAGCATCCCATCCCCTTAACAGGCCACGGGCCAAAGTTCTTTGAGATGCAGCAGCTATAAAGATGGGACGGGAGACACGGGGCTTTCAGACTCCTGATAGCTTATCTCTAACTCCACCAGGAACTGGGTAATGGTGACCCACTGGCAATAGGAGCACGTAAATGAATGACTCACCCCGGAAAATGCATGGAGCTGATAACAAGAAGACCTAGGCATTTCCAAGTCCCAGGTCTTACCAAGAGATGGATCTTAGGGGGCTTAGCCCGGGCAACATCTCCACTAGCCTATCTCCACAGCTTCTCCAAATTCATACGTAATCTCCCTGTGAGTGCATCATTCTGGCCATGCCACTGGACCATGCTCTGAGTCCCCCACTGCCTGGTTATGCCTGGTGTCCGCCCAGTGGGAGGCAATGCTCATGAGTCCCCCCAACACGTGTGTGACTCTCCAGGAAGCCAGACGAAGTCAAACCAGAGAACGCTGGAACCAAAATGGAACTCCTGAGTATTTCCAATCCAAGTAGCACCTGCAAGCACCCCGCCCCTCCCTACTGAGTTAGAGACCCCAGCTGCAGTTTTTCTCATCTGCAAATGAGAAACTACCTCTGAGCTGCCACACCCCATCCCCACCTTCTCACCCAGCACAGCTCCTGACGGACAGGGAGTCCCTCTGTGGTCTAACCCTGGACCGGGCGATCAGTGTTCTACAGAGAAATCTCCCTGCCTGGATTACCCTCCTACTTCTTCTTCCCCTACCCAGGGTTTACCCAGCCTTCAAGATCTGGCTCCAGGCTGCCTCTTCCAGGAAGTCTTCCCCCATCAACCAAGCTCTGCCAGCACCCCCCACCCCAGAGCCCCAACCCGGCTTTTAGGCAGGCTCACACAAAGTCAAATTTAATAACACCCTGTCCAATCTCACAGTCTCAGCACTCCACATGTGTTCATTATCTCCCCAGAGCGTGTAAGTTCGTTGGCTAGAAAACATGCCTTCACTTTTAACCCCCTAAGCTCAATTGCACAAGGCTAGATAAATAGCAGGTGATATAAATTGCTGTTGCTGATATAAATTCCAAGGATATAAAAAAGGGTACAAGCCCAGCTGCCTCCTCTTTTAAAAGGAGACATAGTGAGGATGCCTGGGTGGCTCAGTGGGTTAAAGCCTCTGCCTTCAGCTCAGGTCATGATCCCAGGGTCCTTGGTCATGATCCCAGGGTCCTTGGATTGAGCCCCGCATCGGGCTCTCTGCTCAGCAGGGAGCCTTGTTCCTGCCCCCACCCCCGCCTGCCTCTCTGCCTACTTGTGATCTCTGTCTGTCAAATAAATAAAATCTTTAAAAAAAATAAAATAAAAGGAGACATAGCCATAGTAGCAACCAATTCCTGTGAGCCATTGCATATCTGAAAAAGACTCACCACATTCATGATCTCAATTAATCAGCAACCCCGGGGCGATATGTGGAATCCCTCCCACAATGTGCAGATGCGAACACCAAGGGCCAATGAGAATCTTTGATTTGCCTGCAAGCACAACTCGCTCGTAAGTGGCAGAGTCGTGATTTGAACCCAGGTCTTAGGACACCAAGCCTTTTTTTTTTTTTTCTTCTCCAGCATATGGTCTGTGAGCCTTGAAAGCCAAGAGCTGGTTCAAGGGGCGGCTGGCAGTTTTGCTACAGAGAAAACTGCAACCATCGGAAAATATATAACTTGTCCATACGGAGATGCAGGGACCACAGAGAAGGTAAGTTTCCGCCAGACCTCGAAGAAGCAATGGAATTTGGACAAAAAGAGAGGCAGGAGAGAAAAGGGGCATGAACGGGAGCAAGCAAAAGGCATTGGAGAGATGGCGGGGGGGCACGGGAAACCACGTGGAGGAGGTATAAGCAGAAGGCAGTCTGAGGAGAGGAATATCATGCCAAACTAGAAGCGAGTCTTAAGCCTCAAGCGGGAGACTGTGAAGACAGTGTAAGCAGAGATGGGGGTAGGGGGTGTTTGGGAGACCTCCCCCTGCCCCCCCCCCGCCCCCCGCAGGACTCCATGAGAGACCAGACGGGGATGAAGAGCAAACAAGAGTAAGTCAAGGTCGTTCCAAGCCCCCCAAGCCAGAGAGCCTGTTAAAATGTAGGTGTCATTAATCGACATGGGGGTGGCGAAAATTGCTGTTGATTTAAACTGGGAAGGAAACAGGCAGTATCACACAATGTCAAATTTAATAATATGCTGTCGCTGCGCACTATCTCATTATTCCACACATGTTCATTATCTCCCCAGATTGTGCGCTAGCTGGCTTTTGGAAATTATGTCTTCTTTTTTAACTTCTGCAGCTCCTCATGCAGGGCTGAGCAGAGAGCCACGGCCCGAGAAATACCAGTGGCTGTATATTTTAACGCCACGAACGGAGGCCTGAACCCCAGGGTCGCCGCAGAGGCATTTCAGAGAGACAGACAACGCAATATTTTTTGAAAGTATTTTTGCAGTAGCAGCTAGATGTGTCCAACAGCGCCCAATAACAAAACGCTGCCCCTCGAGGTAATGAGCATCCTGTCACTCAAGGTATCCAAGCAGAAACCCGACAATCGTCAGAGTCTCCATGGAAGGAATCCCTGCCTCGGGAGGGAAACCAGACAGAGCAGCTCATAAAGCCCCTGCTCCATCTCTCAGACGCTATGGTTCTAAAATGCTGTGAATTCGATCTCCCATTTCCTTGGCATGTCCCATTCAGAAATAGCCAGACTGACTTAAAAAAAGAAATCTCCATGCCTCCTTCTATTTCCTTCAGACCCTTTAAATGTCAAGTTCCAGACCATGGTTCTGCCATGCCGGGCGGCTGGATACCAAACCCATGAGGGCTAGGTTTAGAATAGCACGCCCGGCGTGGCCAGAGGAGGGGGGGTCTGACTTCATGCATTCCTAACACACGTCTATTTTTACAGCCATGAAACACAACGCCTCCCTTCGCTGTTCACATCAATATCACACAGGGACGCTGACACAGGGCCATCTGTCCCCGCAGACGTGTTCTTTCGGGAGGGGAGGCAGAGAGAACCGGAGAGAAATAGATATGCATTTTTGTTCTAAGTCTGAAAATTGATTTGGGATATGAGAGCTCCCAGACTCGAGCTGGGCAGGGACGCTGTTTGCCAATCCATGTTGGGAATAGAGCATCTTATTTTTTTGCCTCCTTCTGAAGTTTAGCGCAGTCTGTCAGTCCACCCACACACTCATTCATTCATTCACTCCCTCGTTCATTTGCCTGAGGCATGCCAGCTCTGGGCCACACATCCTTTCCCCATGCTGGACTCTTCTGGAAGCCCCTGATGCGAGAGGGCATGGAGGTGGGGAGGACTTGTGACTGGGAGGGTGGACAGATGAGGCAAGTCCTTTCCGAGCACCTCTACTACATCCAGGGCTGTGCCCAAACTGAAACTTGGCCAGGTAGAGCTTTCCCCCCTGAAACCAGTCATTGCCCTGAGGCACGAGATGAGGCAGACTTGAGAGCCAAAGGGGGGGATGTCATGTGTGCTGCAGCAAAACCAAAATAGTTGCCAGCGAAATGGGGGCTCGAGATCAGTTTGGCTGTGGACCCCCAAACCTGGCTGAGTCAGCGCTTCTGGAAGAGCCCCACACTCTAGGGGAGGAGATGGAGGAATTAATCTAAAGAGCCGGGGCACCTGGGTGGTTCAGTTGGTTGAGCGTCTGACTCTTGACTTCAGCTCAGGTCATGATCTTGGGGTGGTGGGATTAAGCCCCATGTCAAGCTCTGCCCTCAGTGGAGAGTCTGCTGGAGATCTCTCTCTCTCTCTCTCTCTCTCTCTCTCTCTCTCTCCCTCCCCCTCCCTCACCACCTCCCCCACTCTCTCAAAGAAATAAGTCAATCTTTTAACAAAATATATTAAAGAGCCACACAGGAAGGCTGTCCATCAGGGACTTGTTATGGACTCTGGTTCCCCAAGTTTTTGAGGGCCCATTGCACTTTCCTATCTCCCTCCTCTGATAACATATCCAGTTTTCCTGCTCCCCCATCCCTGCTGGTCCTGATGGACCTGCTGGTCATGAGACTCCATCATCTCTAGGTAACAGTGCAGTCCAGGCCCCCGGGGAGTCAGATCACCCCTCTGAAACTCCAGACGGTGATTAATTCAGGGAGGCACACGTGATTCTGACACGGCCAACTACAGGCAGTCCTGGGGCTTTTCTGCCAGAGCTCACAGGGAAAATGACCTCTCTCGATTGCTATTGCTAGTTTGAGAGAATATGAATCTGAAACTGCCAGTTGCCATTTTGGCTGCTCCATGGAAAGGATCCAGGCAAAGGACAAAGCAAGTCAGAAATGACACAAGCCAAGGAGAAGAGAGAGAGACAGTCATGATGCCTTCAAATGACCCCTGGTTCTACCAGTCAGAAACCAACCCCTGGACCGCCCGTTTATGAGAGCCAATGATTTCTTTTTTCCCTTCTTCCTCAAATTAATTTTGATTTGAACCCTATCCTCCAGCCCTCCTGAATCTGAATTTTTTATATGCCAACGAATGGGACAAACCCAGAAGAGTTGGATAAATTCTCAGAGACATAAAATCTTCCAAGACCGAATCAGGAAGAAATAGAAAATCTGAACAGGTCAATCACTAATAATGAAGCTGAATCAGTAATTACAACAGTCCCAACAAACAAAAGTCCAGGACCAGATGGCAGCACAGGTGAATTCTCCAAATATTCAAAGAAGAGTTCATTCCTATCCTTTGCAAACTATTACCAAAAAAAAATGAAGAGGAAGGAATGCTTCCAAGCTCATTCTACAAGGCCAGCATTACTGATACCTAAACCAGACAAATACTACAAAAGAAAGAAAATAATAAACCAATATCCCTAATGAACATAGGTGCAAAAATCCTTAATATTAGCCAACCACGTTCAACAATACATGAAAAGGAGCATACGCCATGATAATTGGGATTTATTCTAGAGATTCAAGGATGGTTCAATATCTGTGAGTCAACATGATAAAGCACATTAACAAAATTAAAGATAAAAATCACATGATCATCTCAATAAATGCAGAAAAAAAATTTGACAAACCTCAATGTCCATTCATGATAAAAACTCCCAAGAAATTAGGTCTAGAGGGATGTACCTTAATACAATAAAGGCCATGTATAACAGATTTACTGCTAACATCATACTCAATGGTGAAAAGCTGAACGTTCTTCCCCTAGGGTCAGGAAGAAGACAAGGATGCCCACTCTTGCTGCTTTTATTCAACATAATACTGGAACTCCTAGCCACAACAATCAAACAAGAAAAAAATAAAAGTCATCCAAATTGGAAAGGAAGAAGTAAAACTGTCACTATTCAAGATGACATGATACCATATACAGAAAACCATAAAACCTCCACTCAAAAACTATTAGAACCAATAAATTAATTCAGTAAAATTTTAGGATCAAAATCAATATACAGAGAAATCTGTTGTTTCTATACATTAATAACAAACCATCAGAAAGAGCAAATAAGAAAACAATCCCATTTACAGATGCATCAAAATGAATAGAATATCTAGGGGGTGCCTGGGTGGCTCAGTTGGTTAGTGTCTGCCTTCAGCTCAGGTCATGAGCCTGGAGTCCTGGGATCAAGTCCCGCATCCAGCTCCTTACTTAGTAGAGAGTTTCCTTCTCCCTGTGCCCCTCAGCCTGCTCATGTTCTCTCTCTCTGTCTCTCAAATAAATAAATAAAACCTTTTTTAAAAAAGTTTAATTTTTTTTAAAAAGGAATATCTAGGAATAAATTTAACTGAGAAGGTGAAAGACCTTATGCTGCAGACTAGAAGACAGTGATGAAAGAAACTGAAGATGACACAAAGGGAAAGATATTCTATACTTATGGATTGGAAAAATTAATATTGTTAAAATATCTATACTACCTACAGCAATCTACTGATTCAATACAATCCCTATGAAAATTCCAACAGCATTTTCCACAGACCTAGAAAGTAGTTTTTATCCTAAAATTTGTATGGAACTGCAAAAGACCCCAAATAGCCAAAGCAACCTTGAGAAAGAAAAACAAGACTGGAGTATTGTACTCCCAGATTTCAAACAACACTACAAAGTTATAGTAATCAAAACAGTGTGGTACTGGCACAAATTCAGGTACATAGATCAATGGAACAGAAATAAACCCGGACTTATATGGAAAGAAGGAGGCAAGAATCTACCATGGGAAAAAGACCATCTCTTCAGTACGTGGTGTTGAGACAACTGGACAGCTACCTGCGAAAGAATGAGCCTGGACCACTTTCATACTCCACATACAATAACAACCTCCAAATGGGTTGAAGACTTAAGTATAAGACCCAAAACTAGGGATGCCTGGGTGGCTCAGTCAGTTAAGCAGCTGCCTTCAGCTCAGGTCATGATTCCAGGGTCATGGGATCGAGTCCCACATCGGGCTCCCTGCTCCAGGGAACCTGCTTCTCCTTTTAGTTGCTGCTCCCCCTGTTTGTGTGCTCATGGTCTCTCTCTCTCTCTCTCTCTCTCTCTCTCTCTCTGACAAATAAATACATAAATTTAAAAAAAAAAAAAAAGAACCAAAACTATAAGCTCTTAGAAGAAAACATGGGCAGGAAGGTCTTTGACATTGGTCTTAGGAATATTTGTTTGGATCTGTCTCCTCAGGCAAGGACCACAAAAGCAAAAATAAAACAATGGGACTACATTAAATTAAAAGAACATCTATGCAGTGATGGAAACCATCAACGAAACAAAAAACAACCTAAGTAATGGAAAAAGATATTTGCAAATGCCATTATCTGAAGAAGGGTTAACACCCAAGATAGAAAAAGAACTCATAAAATTCAGTTTGATTAAAAATGGGCAGAGGACCTGAATGAACATTTTTTCTTTTTACAAAGAAGACATACAGATGGCCAACAGGCACACTGGAATATTACTCTGCCATAAACAGGAACAAGCTCTTGCCATTTCCAGCAACACGGATGGACCTAGAGGGTGTTATGTGAGGTGAAATAAGTCAGTCAGAGAAAGACAAATACCATCTGATTTCACGTATGTGTGGAATCTAAAACAAAAACAAAACAAACAAAGAAACCCAACAGAAACAGACTCATAGGTACAGAGAACAAACTGACTGTTGTCAGAGGGGAGGGGGATGGCGGATGAACAAACTAGGTGAATGGGATTAAGAAGTGCCAAGTCTCAGCTACAAAATAAATAACACACGGATCTAATACACAGCATAAGGAGTATAGTCAATGCTATTGTAACAACTTTGCCTGGTGGCAGATGGTAACTAGAATCACCATGGTGACCATTTCCTAATGTGTATACATATCAAATACAGTACCTTGTACACCTGAAATTAACACACTATCGAATGTCAATTATTCTTCCATTGAAAAAAGAAACACCATAAAAAAAATAATTTAAAAATAAAAAGGAAAAAATCCTTGGCCAGAGCAATTCAATCTCCCAGGGTCCAGAACATCCAAGTGGCCCCCATCATCTGGGGGTTGCTAAAGGACTCTGAATAAAACAGACATCCAGCCCCAGCAGTTCATTTTCTTAACAAAGATTGGAGCAAGCAGAGAAATGACACTGCAAAAATCTTTTTTACACACAATGACTGGAAAAAAAATAAGAGAAAATGAATATCTGTCACTTCGGTCGACAGATTGAAGCTCTCCAGTGGCCTGGTTAAACGTAATTGCACGTGTGGCAGTGGCTCACGCAGCCAGGTCAGGGTAGCAGGACTCCCCTTGGCGGGAGGAGGGTCAGCTTGTGCCAGGGGTCCCCAGGTGCCTGCCGGCCCCGACCAGTGTCTAGGGTGCTTGGATTCACCAGAGACAGTGCACTGGGAAGTCCTTCGGGGTCGGTTTGGAGACGCTGGCTGCTGGTGTGGATGGTCTTCTCCCAACAGCACTGAGGGAGTCTGAACCCCATTCCAGGGCCTGTGAGGAGGGAGATCCACTCCTCTCCCTAGCTAGTGGTCAGACAAATCATACCCAGCTCCTCCGTTATGGATGGATCAACATTGCCTCACTACACTACGCACGCGATCAAAACTTGTACAAGCACATTCTATGACCCGGCAACTTCCGTCTGGGGCTGTGCAGGTTCTCTCTCGCTGTGGAACAGACTGCTCCAAAAGGTAGTGGCTTAGAACAACAACAGACCATCATCGGGTCCATTTCTGTGGGCCAGGAACTTGGCGGCATCACGGTATGCTTCTGGCTGATGTGTGTTTTCAGTCAAGATGTCAACTTGGGGCTCAGTCATCTGAAGGCTCGACTGAGGCTGAGGGACCCATGTGCCAGGCAGCTCATTCACCCAGATGACGAGTACGTGCCAGGTACTGACAGGAAGCCCACTTCCCACCACCCAGACCTGGAGCCAAAGGACTGGCTGGGCCCTCACTGGCAGCTACCCAGGCCTCCAGCCCAGAGTGCTTCTCACCGGGATCTCAGGCGGACGTGGGCCAGGATTTCGCTGTGGTGGCACGCAGGGAGGCAGGGAACGGGAACACTCTGAGCAGAGGCAGTGACATGGAGGACACATCCCCCTCTCTGACAGAATAGTGTGCAGTGGGTAAAAAATTAAATGTACACTTGGCCACACGGACGCATCTGAAAACATGGGGCCATGTAAAAAAGATAACAACGACAAAAATCGTGAACTACAGAATGAGTTCTCTTGTACGGTCCCATTTACAACAGTTAGATATATGCACATAAAACAACAAAGCACCATGCACAAGAACACATACATACAAGATGTGCGTTAAGCCTACTGGAATGGCTGTCTGTGGGGGCAGGATGGGAACGGAGAAGAGGACTGGGATCACAGGGAACACATAAGTCAACAAAAGCATAGGGCCTTCTGGAGACCTGTAATCCTGGGGTACCATGACCTGAGAATCCACAACTGGCATCCACACACCCTTGGCCAAGGAAACAGACATCTCCCAATACAGCTGGGCCTCCTGCAGGGACAGTACCCACCACACAGTTCCCTTTGGAGTAGCTGCTTTGTTATTTCTTGGTAGTGGTGGTGGTGGTTGGTTGGTTTGATTTTGCAGCCAAGCCTGTGTCTCCAACCCACCTTCTCTCTCGAATTCCAGACTCCCTTGCCGACTACCTGGGCTTTGCACAGACTGAACTCATCACCTGTCCTCCAATTCATCCGCCCTCCTATACCTTCTCTCTCTCGGAAGATGCTCCCCTGTCCACTCAGCCATCCCACCCAAAACCGTATCTCGTCCATCCCTCTGCCCTTCATTTCAGCCCCACATCTGTCGGGATACCCTAAGCTTAATAGAGCAAGCTCTCCTGTCTGCAAGTGGAGGCATGAATGATGCTTGCCTCTGTGTCCACGAAGACACATTCAATGGCAGGTAACAAACAGCACAAAGTTGTTCAAGTAAAACCTAGCAAACACATCACCAGGTCCTGATTTCTTCTTGTTCTTCTTCTTGTTCTTCTTGTTCTTCTTCTTCCTCTTCCTCTTCTTCTTCTTCTTCCTCTTCTTCCTCTTCCTCTTCTTCCTCTTCCTCTTCTTCCTCTTCTTCTTCTTCTTCCTCTTCTTCTTCTTCCTCTTCTTCTTCCTCTTCTTCCTCTTCCTCTTCTTCTTCCTCTTCTTTTTCTTCTTTTTTTTTAAAAGATTTTATTTATTAGAGAGAGAGTACACAAGCAAGGGGGAAGTGGCAGGCAGAGGGAGAAGCAGGCTCTCCGCTGAACACAAAGCCCAACTCAGGGCTCAATCCCAGGACCCTGAGATCATGACCTGAGTCAAAGGCAGACACTTAACCAACTCGGCCACCCAGGCACCCCACCAGGTCCTGATTCCTATCTTCAGGCTCAACACTGCCCTTCACCTTAGGGAGGCATCACCTATCCATGGCTCCCAGAGAGACTCTCCTTCCAGGGTCACCAGCTGGAAGTAGGAACTCCTGGTCCTATATCCTGTCAGCTTGACATCCTGGAGGGAAAGGTAAGATCTTATCCCCAGGCATCACTGGCTCTCCTTGGATCCTGTGACCATCCCTGAACCAAACACCTTGGCCCGGGAAATGCTCTGAGGGGTGCGCTATGTGCCCGGCCCAGAGAGTATTCCCAGAAAACGTAGCCATCACTGCCACCCGCATCAGCATCACCATTGTTAACTTCTGGGTAAGCACTTGACTAGAAGGATGTTTTAAAAAGCAAGAAATTCCAAACATTAGTCGCACCAGGTAATCCAAGCCCTTATCGTCCTTAAGAGCTCTTAGCAGCTTTAGACAATGGTCAGCGGGCACCATCCATGATTTTCCCTTGCTTCTGTAAATTAAAAAGCTACAGGTCACAAATTTCTAACAAGTACACACAGAGCCCATCCTCGTTTTATTTTTTTTTAAAGATTTTATTATTTATTTGACAGAGAAATCACAAGTAGGCAGAGAGGCAGGCAGAGAGAGAGGAAGGGAAGCAGGCTCCCTGCTGTGCAGAGAGCCCGATGCGGGGCTCGATCCCAGGACCCTGGGATCATGACCCGAGCTGAAGGCAGAGGCTTTAACCCACTGAGCCACCCAGGTGCCCTCCCCATCCTTGTTTTAGATTTAAAACACTGTGTTAACCCAAGTCTCTGGGAGAAGAAATATTCCAATTTGTTCCAATTCCTGCACTTTTCCAGTTGGTCCCACAGACACAACCCAGGGGCTTTTCTGATTCTTCACATCTCTTCAGAGTCCAATCTTGCCACCTCAACTAAAATGTGAGCTCCTAGGGACCCGAGAGCCTGTCTACAGCTCCCCCAGGTTCCTCTTAACAGCGTCTTAGGGTGAAGACTCTGAGCCGGCCGGCCGGCCAGCCGTCTGACTCACACAGCGCAGCCTGGATCCCGCTAGTTGGCAGAATTCCCGTCTGTCTGCGCAGCCCACACACCCCCAGCCCCACCGCCAACCAGGGCTTAGGCTCCAGCCATTAGAGACTCCGTTCGTGCCATTAACGGGAACGTCGGCAACAGCTGCCTGCAGCAGGTGCAAAGCCCAGCAGAGCCCGGCTCCGGAGAGAAATCTTTGCTCATTCAAGCCAGCTGTAGAGACAGTGAAGACAAGTGGGAGGGGTAACGGTTCTTTCTGAAAGGCAGCACAGGACTGGGAAAGTTTGGTCCAGGCCGTTTTCATCATTGACTCAATCAGTCAGATGGCCAGCTGGTTGACCACCCAGTCACACAGAGCCAAATGCCCCTCGTCATGGGGACTGGGAGAGTCCCACCTGCTCCTCTCACTTCCAAGAGCCCTGGCCCCACCTCCAAATCCAGACTTCCCTCCTTCCCGGGCAGGGGAGCAGACAAGTGGGAGAGAAGAAAAGGGACCAGCATTTAGAGCCTCCAGCCATGCATGGCCTTCCGAGTCCCTGGCACCTGGGATGTCTGAAAGACATTCAGAAGCCTGGCCTCCACCCCAGACCTCCTGAGTCAGCATCTGTGACACTCTCCCGCAGGGGATTCATGGACACAGGCAAGTCTGAGAAGCCCTGATTCGGAGACTCAGGCATTCATTCAATCATTCAAAAAAATTTTTACGACATATCCGTGATGTACCTGCCACTGTTTTAGGCATGGGGGCGGGGGCACAGTACACCAATGACAAGAGAAGACACCCCAGCTCTCATGGGGCTTGCTTCCTCGTGGAGAGAAACACACAACAAAGGTGATAAAACACATAAAGCAGTAGGCTAGTGGGTGACAACTTCTAAGGGTACAAACTAAGTGGGGAAGAGGACAGAGACCATGCAGGGGAGGGGGGAGCGGCAGGTGTAAAACAGGAAGCTTCCCTGCACAGTGGCCTGGGAGTGAGGACCCAGGAGGAAGTGAGACCGAGGGGAGGGCTGGAGGGAGGAGGGCCCACAGCCTCCGGTTGCCCAGGACAGAGGGAATTCCTGGGGCATGGGACTTGCAGTTTGACACCCGAGAAAATCCACTGCAAAGAGGAACAGCTGGTTACCGTGGAAGGAGAGCAAGGACAGGCAGTAGGTGAGCCCAGGAGAGGGGCCTGGGGCTCTTCGATCATGGTGTGGGCCTCTGCCCAGCAACATAGCATCCTGGGGGGGGGGGGGGGCGGTTGTTAGGAATGCAGATGCCCAGGCCCCACCCCAGACCTCCTCAATCAGAATCTGCATTTTCATCAGGTCCCCGGGGAGGTTCTGGGGCATATAAGCTCCTTCCAGACCCTTGTGATGGCTTCGACACCTCATCTGAGCAAGACGGGAGACCACCACAGATGGCACGATCTAACACTTACCAGGCTGCTGGGCTGAAAAGAAATGGAGAGTAGAGCCATCCTCGGGCGCCACTAAGGAGGGCCTGAGATTACCCTGCCCAGCAAGGAGAGAGGCTGCAGAGAGGATGGAAACCAATTCTCAGAGGAGGTAAGCCCAACAGATGCTTTCTACAGCTGGCTTTCTCTTAACCTCACCTTGTATTTCTTGCACCAATCTCTTTCCTTCCACCAACATTTCTGGGGGCCTGGTTTACAGAAGTCCCCATGCTAAAGGAATGAGACCTAGTTGCTGAGACCAGCCATTGTGGGCCCCTCTCTCTGACCAAGAAAACCTGGGGCTCCAGGATCCAGGGTAGGAAACATTCAGTCTGGGTGGGGGCAGGGGTTCAGGGCAAGGTTCCCCCGAAGGACTCATCCTCCCCGCAGAGCTAAATCTCAGGGAGTCTGAGCCCTCCCCACCACCCCCTCCCCAGGTCATTCCCCCTAAAGGCGACAGGGTCAGTACGCACACCCCAGGCCAGCTACTTACACGGCCTCTGTTCAGAGCTTGGGTGTGCGTGCGCTAAGGTGTCGGCTGGGCCTGGGATGGAGTCAGGAGTGGGATAAGATGTTCTCTCTCTCTCTGGTGCAAAATTCCAAGGAGCTGACAATTTTGATTAGGAACCTGCATGGAGGGACGCCTGGGTGGCTCAGTTGGTTAAGCAGCTGCCTTCGGCTCAGGTCATGATCCCAGCTTCCTGGGATCGAGTCCCACATCAGGCTCCTTGCTTGGCGGGGAGCCTGCTTCTCCCTCTGTCTCTGCCTACCATTCTGTCTGCCTGTGCTTGCTCTCTCTCCCTCTCTCTCTGACAAATTAAAAAAAAAAAAAAAAAATCTTAGGAACCTGCATGGGGGTTTTAGGCATGGGGGGCAGGGGCACAGTACACAGGTCATTATGGAGATAATGTGTGTCCAGATAGGCAGAGAAACCTATTTTATTTAACAGCTCATTAGTGTGAGTTATGACTTTTTAATATTTAGACATATGGTTGGGGCCTCCATCTGTGTGCCCTTGCCCTGGGCCTCACAAACGTTCTGGCCAGGCCTGGGGCAGAGCGCCGACCCTGCACTTCTCCTCCGAATGTTCCTCCCCTCCCCCACCTTTTCTATCTGAACATGAAATGCATACAAGACCCACGTGGCAATCTTCTGCATTTTTTTTTTTTTTTGCCTGCTCTCTATCGTATCCCTTCAGCTGGTGCCTGAAGCCTTCTTTTCTGGAAGAAACCATCTCTCTGTGGTTTAGGTGGGGCTGAGCTCCTAGGAGCTAGACGGTTGGAAAGATTTTCTCCTTACCATGGCAAGACAAGCCAGCACGGAGAGAAGAAAGCATCACCAGGACATGGTGTAGGAGGGGGACAGAGCCCAAGGAATTCTTTGCTGGCTCCTGGATCCAGCTACGCCTGATCCTAGCCCATCTTTACACTTTACAATTACCTAAGCTGTTAAATGCATCTTTTTGAGCAAGCGGGTTGGAACTGGATTCCTGTTACTAGGAACTGAAAGAGCCTGTACAGTAATCCCAATTCACAGAACCACAGATGTCAAAGCCTACAGAGGCCTTAGAAACCACTTGATTGACTTCTGCTCTTCCACGTGTAACAAATCTGACACTCGGGAGGGAGAAATTGTTTGTGCTATTCACACAGTGAACGGGGGTCACAGTGGAGCCTGAAACACAGATCTCTTTGCTCCTGGGCCATGACTCCATGTTTCCTCTTTATGTCATCTTCTCCAGCCTGTGCAGGCCAGACCTGCACCCCACCTTCCCTTCCGAGTCCCCACACCATCTGGTTCTTCTCCAGCTTTTATATTATCAATCCATTGGCTCTGGTGGGTGCTGATCCAAACTGAAACAGTAAACCCCTTGAGGGAAGGACGCCGGCCGCCCCTCATGGCGAAGTCCTGCTCCCAGCACATGGCAGGGGCTGAACCAGCCCTGTTAACTTACCGGCCGGAGGCCTTGATGCCTGGTTGACTAAATGGAGGCCCCTTTTCCAGCCAATGCGCCCTCTCAGGGTGTTTCTCGCAGGCGAAGCATTCTTTTCTCCGCCAGCAATTTCCCGGGCCATTAGTAGGAGCTGCAACCGGAGGCAGGAAGGCTACGTTGCTTTTTTTTTTTCTCCATTTCCTTTTGTTTTCAATTTTCTGCCCGTGGAGGATTTCTCCCCCCTCCCTTCCTGAACAGCCCAAGTTGCTAAATTGCACATCGCCAGCAACTCCTGTGAGTTTCGTCCTTAAGTGTTACATTTCTGGAAGAGATACTCCACACGCGGCACTTCTCTGCAGGAGGGGGCCGGACAGGCACGCTAAAATTACATTTCCATTTCGGTTCCTATGTTTTTAAGCTGTTATTTTAGCATTTCTGACTAGTTCACAGTTGACACCTACTGATGGAAAATTAAATGAAACTTGGCCAAGAACAAGCCTTGCCTCTCCTCCCCAGGCTGAGAACTAGCTCCTTTTTAAAATGAGCCGCAGCTGTGGAGGGCAGAGAGCCGCCCTGATTTGGAAATTTGAGATCTGCTCCACAGCCCCGGCTCTGTGCTCCCCCAGCCCCTGGACCCGGGGTGAATCACTGAGCCTTCTGACCCTCATTTGTCTCCTCTGTAAATGGGTGTATTCTCATCTGTAAATTCTACCTACAGAAGCCAGAGTTATGGTGAGGTTCTAGATTATGTAAAAATACTGGGCCATCCGCGGACAACTTGAAAACTGTACCGTGAAAACTCTTGACACATAGTAGGTGCTAAGTAAATCTTAGTTATTTTTTGGTCTTAGTCCTTTTCTCTTAGCCATCCGATATTCTTTGTGTTAGTTTGTCTTGGTTAACTATGCAATTTAATATGAGAATTACAAGATACCTCTCCCTCCTGGGTAACAGATCAGGCCACGCCCCCAAACAGAGGTTGTACCAAGGCCATGGAGTCGATCTCAGTTCAGCCCTTCCAGCAGCACCCTATTGTCCTGGGGATGCGGCCTAAACTCCAGGACACCATGCGTGGTATGAAGCGGCTCCCACCTTCCTCTTCCCCTCCGGCCATATCTCCATCTGGAACCTTTGGTGATGGACTTCCATCTGCCCGATAGACGCTTTCCCTGGCTAGGTCCTCTTCAAACTGCTGGACAGAGTTTTCTAGATCCTGTCTCTGGGCTCCCACTGCGCCCTGTGCCTTCCCCTTCAGGCCACCGTTAACGGTCTTGTCCCCCTAGACTGTAAGCCAGGAGGGCATGGACTGTATCCTGTTCATCTTTTATCCATAATGCTTAGCATAGAGCAAGAGCTCCGAAAATATCTCCTCAAAGTCTAAGAGGATTAATCAACACATATAAAATAAATACGAGGAAGATTCCATACATAAAGATAAATTCTCCCTCCAGGGGATATATAAAGTCAATGCAATTGCAAACCCATATTCTACTAGGGTCTTTATGAAACCTGAAATGCTAATTCTTTTTTTTTTTTAATTTATTTATTTGACAGACAGATCACAAGTAGGCAGAGAGGCAGGCAGAGAGAGAGGAGGAGGCAGGCTCCCTGCTGAGCAGAGAGCCCAACGCGGGGCTCGATCCCAGGACCCTGAGATCATGACCTGAGCCGAAGGCAGAGGCTTTAACCACTGAGCCACCCAGGCGCCCCTGAAATGCTAATTCTAAAATTTGTCTAAAGAGTAAATTCATGAGAATAAACAAGATAAGCTTGAAAGCCTGCTCTGAAAAATATCAAGATCTATCATGAAGCTGTATCAATTAGGACAGTTCATGGTAGTAGAAGAATAGACCAACAGATAGAAGGGTCAGACGAAAGAGCCCAGGTATCAGGAATCAGGCAGGATGGGCTATGCTGTGATAGCCTCCAAATCTCAGGGACTTAACACAGGAAAGGCTGATTTCTGGCTCAGGGCACACTCCCATTGCCCGATGGTTGGGAGGCTCTGTTCATTGAAATCACATGGGAACCAGCTCAGAGCAGCCACCACCTCAAACATTGCCATAGAAGGTCTGGGATCAGACTGAAAAGTCTTGCATTAGCTCTTACAGGCTTGGTCCTGAAGTGACCCGATCCCTTCTGCTCACAGCTCAGGCTAGAACTAGTCCTGCGACCCCACCCAACCCCAAGCAGTACAGAGGGAGCAAAACCCTGCCATCTGCTAGGAAGCGAGGAGAACCAAAAGGGCATCGTAGTGAAGGGCACGAGGACTACACACTACTTTCACCAGTTAGTTCACGCCCCTACTCCCTGAAAAAGTCTTTTTTTAATTATTAAAAAAAAGAAGAAAATATAGAGAAAATTTTTTTGTAATCTTAAGGAAAATGCTTTCCTCTTCAAGGTGTGAAACTCAGGAGCTTTAAGAGCAAAGAATGACAGATTTAATCGCATGAAAAAATATAAAAATTTTGCATAACAATAATCTATAAATGAAGATAAAGGATAAGTGACAGACCAGAGGAATATTTGTGCCGTCATACATAACTGACAAAGGGTTAATATTCACAGTATACAAAGAGCTCTTGGAAATCAATAAGAGGAATCAATATATAGAATACACATCACATGATCATCTTGTTTAGAGGGTTGGGAGAAATAGACATACTCCTATATTTATTGTTAAAAGCATAAACTGACTTTTCTTCTTTTTTGAGAATATTTGAAAATACCTATCAACATGTTAAATGCACATACATTTCATGCAGCAATTCTTCTAGTCCTCCTATAAAATATCTGTAAATATATTCACACAATGTTATCTCATACAAAATGTTCCTTACAAACTTGTAGGTACCATGTTGGTCATTACAGAATATTAGTAATGGTTAAAAAAAAAAAAAGGATTACTTTTAAAAAGAAAAAAGATGACCACGATACATTTGTTGTTTGGGGTTTGAGGTTCCCATTGGTCACTCCTCCTGTCCTCTGATTTCTCACATATTTATAATGAATCCTAAGAACCAAGTAAGATCAGTGTTATTGATGATGAAGTGGGATAAGAGGACTCAGTGGAGTGTCAAACCACATCCCATGAACCCAGACCTGACTGTTCACCGGTTGGAAATCAATACCAGGTTTTTTTTAATCCTATAATTACAGTACTAATTCTTCTGGAATCTTTAAGCATGGAAAGAACAGGGCTCCAGAGGCCACTTAGCCTTGGTATGAAATCACATAATTGATGAGCCGCCTAGGGTCACCACCGAGCAGGTGGCAGAGCCGGGATTAAAAGTCCAATCTGACAGCAGGGCTGGTGTTTCCACCAAAAGCCCTTCCTCCGTGCCACAGATCAGGTTCCTGTGGTAAGCAGGACCTCCAGGGAACCCCACTCCCGGGATCAAGTCTTCGGTATCACCTCTCCAAACTAATCTCTGACTTTAACATCACTGTTTGGACCTGCCCACTGTCACCTCGGCTCTTTCTCTAAGAACTAAAGCCAAAAAGGTCCCTCCGTGCCTTTCTTGTCCCTTTAGGGAAAGGGCAGCATGTTCCCAGAGCTATGGAATGGCACAAGGCAAACACTTCCCTGGAGTCTGTGAGGACCCTCTGACTCCACCCCATGCTCCCCTCCCCCACCTGCCCCCACCAGCCTCCCCCACCCGCCTCCTCTCTTAGGAAGCTCAGAATCTCACTTGGACTCCAACAGCAGAATGTTCCCTCATTCAGAGTATAGCATCCATTTTCCACTCCCAACCCCCTCCCAACATTTTTGTCTTTATTCTGCTTAGTAGGCTTCAATCCCCAGCCGCCTTGTGTTTCATGGTACCTCCGTGTAGCCCAGGCAGCCTGGCCAGCACACCCATCTTCTTCTTTTTTTTTTTTTTTAAGATTTTATTTATTTATTTGACAGACAGAGATCACAAGTAGGCAGAGAGGCAGGCAGAGAGAGAGAGGGAAGCAGACTCCCTGCTGAGCAGAGAGCCTGATGTGGGACTCGATCTCAGGACCCTGAGATCATGACCTGAGCCGAAGGCAGAGGCTTAACCCACTGAGCCACCCAGGTGCCCATTACGCCCATCTTCTTAAGACCCGGGAAGTTCAGTTCTTTTGCCTCGATTTTCCAGTCTGCACAGTGGGAGTGGGTAGCCACAGGGTCTCTCCTGCGGATTCATCCCAAAGATTAAATGAGATAATGCATGTCCTATACCCTGTAGCCTCATGGGTTTCTTGACAAAAGTGGGAAAGCTGTACATATATGTGATGCCTTTTCTCACCTCATCCTCATGGTGAGTTGGACATTTGCATAGTTTTCTCTTTGGTAACTTTGGAGCCCTGGCACTCTTTGCAGTGTCCTAAGGGAGGCAGGAGGACAGGGCAGGGGAGCAGCCAGGAGACAACTGACACCCCCAGGGCAGGAGAGGGGTCTCTAGAGGGAGATTGGAAAAATGGCAAAGGAGAACTTTCTGGGCTCCGATATTGCTGAATCACATCCCAGACCCCGCTCCTCAGAGCTGTTCCCCAGGGCCTGCCCAAATCCAGCTGCATGCCAAAAGTCAGTCTACCTGGCCAGTTAGCCATGTCCACCCAACGGATGGCTAGCCCACTCCCCGCACCCCACAGCGCGGCTTTGTGAGAAGCTGGGGTCTCAGGCGCCCGACTGACGTGCTGAGTGTCTTCCTGCCTCTGTAGCCCCACTCGGCTCAGCCTGGTACCTGGGACAGAGCGAAGACTGAAAATGTCTGCTGACATGAGATTTTCCGGGCTCACCGTTTTCCTGGGGGGCCGGTCCTAGCGTCCCACGGAGAAGTGGGGTATTAATCGTATAAATCTGCTGCGCACAAGAAGAAGAGGAGAGAGGGGCAGGACTGGACGGACCATGGGTGACTCGGAAATTCCTACACAGAAAGGTGGAGGGGCACTCCATGTTCAAACCGATCCTGGAGCCGCATGATCCAGCAAGCCCATGGCTTTGACTTAGATGGCATGTGTTTTCAGGGTGGCTTGGAGGGCAATGGACAGCACGGATGAGGTTGGAGTCTCCAACCTTTCCCCCAGCACCCCCGCCCCCAGCTCACCCACCTGAAATGCACTCCTTCCCTGCTAAATGTGAAAACAGCCTCGCCCTAGCAGGGACCCTCATTTTATTTCTGACAACAAGCCTCAGCCCACGATGGCCAACTGAGCCTTGTCTTGGCCCCGTCTATGCAGGGTGACCTTGGTGACCCCACTTAACCCCCTGGGCTTCAATTTCCCCAGCCATAAACGGAGCTCAACCTCTGTGCCCCACTTCTCTGGATCTCCAGTGAAGCCCAGGAATCCTGCAGCCCACCTCCTTGGAGGTATCCGCAAGAAAGGGAGCAGTTTAGAACCGGAGCCCTAGTCTAGGGCGTCAGGGACCCGGGACTGCGCTGTCCCCATGTACTGCACGGGCTGCAGCTGGGGATTACAGGGCCACCTCCAGAGGCCACCGCCGCCGGTGGCACCGCCTGCCCGAAAGGCCCCACTCTTGCCAGAATATTAACACTCAGGATCCATTTGTGTGTTACTCATGACTGCGACCATGGTTCCAAAAGGATTATGCAGCATGCATATTTATGAGACAAGCCCAGACAAAGACTACCACATTTTAAAAGATGCAATTATCTCTAAAAAGTTCAGCTTTATTTTCATGCTAATGAATACAATATTTTTAAGCAAACCTAATTGGTTTGCCTGGGCTCCCATAAAAGCTCTCAACTCATTAGAGCTCCGAGGTCCCCTTCAAAAGGGGCTTTAGAGGGAGCTGGGGGGCTAAGGAGGGGCTGGGGCTCAGGCAGCGCTCTTTTCAGAACTTTTCAGTCGCGCCTGCTGCCGCCCTCTGGCCTCCTCCCCTTCCCGAGCCCTCAGGCTGGGTGACCAGTAAGGCCTTTCAGGAGGCGCCACCCCGAGAGTCTCACCCTGGGAATGTGAGAGCATCAGGGGAAACTGAGGGCCAAAAGGAATGTCCTCCCTTCTCTCTGCAGAGGAAGTGAGGTAGTGTCCCCCTTACCTGCTCCTGTGCCCCCCCCCCCCCCCCCCCCCGTGCCCCCCTCACACTCATACACCACTGTCACAAAAGCTCTGGCTCCCTGGTGGATGCTGGAATTCTACCCTGAACCAGGAGCTTCTAGCAAGTCACAGGCCAGGGCTTTGGGACGGGGCTTCCCTACACTCATCCCAGATGCCCCCTGTGCTCTGACGTCTGCTCATTTGCCCCCTGTGCTCTGACGTCTGCGCATTTGCCCTGATTTCACCTTCTACATGGGATGCCCTCTTCCGTTCTATTTTTGGCATGACTTGCCTTTGTAAAGTACATTTTACAAAGGAGAAAACTGAGGCTCAAAGCCACAAAGTGAGTTTGTGCCAGCCTGCAGTCTCTAGATGTTCTCCACGACAAATCAGACACAGGGCGTTCTGTGACAAAGGGCTATCCTCCTTCCTGCCCGAGTCTGGGCCCTGCTTCCCTCCCGTCTCAGCCACCTCCCTGCAATGTGAGCTGGGTCTTTCCCTTACATGCCTAGACCTCCCCATCCCCCTGATTATCGGCCCCCTGGGCACTGGGTACAGCTGTGTGGTCCGTGCACTGTGCAATACCAGGGGGTGATGTCCTTTATGAATGGTAACCCCTGGAGCTGTGCAGCACTAGGCCCTATTCAGCATCCATATCCTCCCCCCCAGCTTCCTGCAGGGCCATTTGGAGATCTTGGGCCTACAAGTTGCACAGGAAAGATTTGCAGTCCCCTTAACCACCTCCCAGAGCCTGAAATCCAGGCACCTGGTCAAAAGACAACAGTGTTCAAGAAATGACCAGCAGGCTCACACTGGGGCAAAGAGGAGTGTTGGAGCAGAGAAAATGTGGCCGGTAGACCACATTTTCCGTAGATCGGAGCGATAGAAAATGTGGCCAGGGCTAAGCTATAGCCTGGAGGTGAGGACAGGAGGGTACCAGGCCTGGGATAACCCAGGCTTTGTGCCTCCATTTTCCCCATTCTGTAAATGGGGAAGTTTGGCCTGCTTACCTCTTAGGTCCCACCCAGCACAGGCATCTTTTGATTCTACAGCAGATTTTCCCAGAGAGTCAATGAAAGAAACAGAAACTAGAGTCCAACTAAAAAGTCAGAAGGAAGAGCATCTGGGTGGCTCAGTCAGCTGAGCCTCTTCTGAGGTCATGATCTCAGGGTCGTGAGATGGAGCCCTGAATTGAGCTCCGTGCTGGGCGTGGAGCCTGCCCAAGATTCTTTCTCTCCCTCTGCCTCTCCCTAGCTCGTGCTCAAATTCTGTCTCTTTCTCAAGATTTAAAAAAAAAAAAAAAAAAGGAAGGAAGGAAGGGAAAGAAAGAGAAGAGAGAGGAAGGAAAGAAAAAGAAAAGGTGGAGGAAGGTCCTATAGATGTGCTATTTGGGCCGTGATTCCATTCACCCATCCTGGCTGGGGACACGCTTCTCGAGTCAGGCTCTGGGGTCACAGGGAGAAGGCTCAGAGGTCAGCCGAGCAAGCAGGAGAAGCATCTGGAGCGAGGATGTCATTGGCTGAACCTTAAAACCTAAGCCAGCTAACCAGAGAGGAGGGGAAAGTTATTCCAGAAAGGGCTGGGTGACCCCAGCAGCAAGGGGTCCCCGGAAGTAATGGGGAGCACCAGGCCAGGGATGCAGGCCAGCTGCTGAAAAGGGGACAGCAGAGGGGAGGCCTCAGTGGCGGGCCTGTGGTTTAGAAACCACCAGACCATGTTCCCTTGTCATCCTCACACCCACCTGAGGAAGGAACGACTGTTTCTTCTTGTACAGGAGAGTAAAGGAAGACCGAAGAGGAGGTCGCCAGTCTGAAGCTGTCCAGCATGGGGCAGGGCCAGAGCGGGGCCCAAGACCTCCATCCCTTGATGCCCAATCTGGTTTCCATTGTCACTGAACTACCTGAGGCCAGATTTGCAGGGCCTTGAATAATAAGATCAAGACTCGTGATAGTAGCTTATGGGCAAGAGGGGGCCCCTAAGAGTCTTTGAGCAGAGGAATTACCGGCAATGAGCCTAGGAGGCTGGAGGGTGGTGAGGGAAATGGAGGCAGGGCCTACTTAGGAGGAATATTTAGATTAAGTGAAAGGGTTGGTCTGGGGCCCTCTGAGGGTTTGTCTTGGAGAAGCCGAGTTACAAGTGGTTGTCCGCTAGGCCTCCAGTGGGGTGGGGGGGCAATACCGCAAGGACTGTGGGGACTGAACTCCGGCCCAGGGATGACACTGCAGGGACCCAACCTAAGCTCAGAGCCAAACCCCCACCCCTAAGGTTTACTCCTGCCTAATTGGCTTAGATTTATCAAAGTAATTTTTAAGGGGGAATTTTATATGAAGGTAATTATGCTCAGCTGAACTAATTTTATTAAACAATGCTGCCTTAATGACAAACAAATCTGTTATTAATTTGTAACCAAGCAGCTATTCCATTCAATTTGCGGCATCAGTAATGAGCCCTGTGGCCGGAACAGCCCAGAAGCACCCCTTTCCGAGGAAGGCAGCGCAGCCAGGAGGCCAGAAGCCCGGCCCTGGCCCCCCGCTCCACTGTGGACACATGTGGGAGCCCCACCGCACCCTCTCTCCCTGGGCTGTGGCTCTCTGCCGAATAGAGCTGGGGAACCGCCCAGAGGGACTGCCCTGTCACAGCTCAGGGACGGAGACTCTGGATGGACGCTCGTGCTTCCTGTGTTTTCCTCATCTGTAAAATGGGGAGAAGGACAGTGCCTCCCTCCCGGGGCGACTGTGAGAGTTAATTAGTACGTGCTCAGGCACGTAGGAGGCAGTAAACAAACACTTCTTATTTTTATTAATATTCCCCATTTCAGGAATGTGGGCTGGGGACTGTGGGGAGCCCACAGCCGTGAATGGAATGGGTGAGAATTCCTGTTCCCTCTAATCATTAGCACCCCTTGATTCTGGGTTACCTTGGACCCCCTTCTAGGAGGACGAGACATCACAGCAGCCCATGGAAAGAGACCAGAGAACGAGACTCTAGCTCCATCCCTGCCCTCGGGTGACTCTTGGGACTACCTTGGCCACATTGCCCTGCTGAGTTGCCAGCCCATCCTAGGGATGAGACAGGATCACCAGGGGGGCTCTCCGATATCCAGCACGGGTCAGGATCAGCTGGACAGCTTACAGTAGAATGCTTTCCTGGCCCCTGCCCCAAGTGACAGACTTGCTACCACAGATATCCCCCCAAATCTGTGCGCTCCAGGCTCCCTCTTGGGAATCCCTGCACTGCTGATGTCACTCGCTAGTCTTCAGGGCACCCTACACCCACTGCCTTTGTGGTCACATTGGCCAGTTTCCAAGCGAGGAAGGTACAGCTTCTCGAAGTAAAGGCACGTACACATTTAATGGTGAGTGGGAGGCAATCCGACAGACCCTACCACTTTACGATGCTCAGGGCAGGGTGGGGCAGGGCTGGCGCGGGATGGTCTGTGCCGCTTGCCATCACCTGGGGGGCCCTGAGCCCAGCTGCCCCGGGGACCCGCTATGCTGAGGGCACAGAACCACCAACCACCTGAGAACCAACCATTCAGCAAGAAGCTACTAATGTACCCTCCATGCACAGGCACACAGACTGCTGCCCTCCCAAGCTCAAGAGCCCCCCAGCCCATCATCAGGCCGGACTTCCTGCAATTAGGGGGTGGACTATTGTGTCTCCAGAAGGCCTTTCTGAGATCCTAGCATTCACATGTGCATGCACTGCTCAGCCCCTTCGCAAGGCCTGAATTTTGTCCAGAAATTTCTCCTGAGCTTGATTCTCCAGGGCTGCAAACCCACAGAGCCTGCTCCTCGCAGCCCCCTTTACCCATCCAGCGAAGGAGCACGAATCCCGGCAAAGAGGACAGGCTGAGGTAGAAAGAACAACCGAGACTCCCACTAGACCCTGCGTCGTCTAAAAACAAGAAGCCAACCCTAAGGAGTCACCCTCAGGAAGGGCATTAAGCCCCCCAAGGGGCCCAGCAGGGAGGAGGGAGAACTTCCCTCCAGGCTTCTTCACTTCTATCCATCCTTCGGGTCCACCTCAATTCCCACCTCCTCCTAGAAGCCTTCATGTGCTTCTCGGCACTTCCCGTCCCCCCTCCCGCTGGGACTCTGCTGGCCAGTGAAATGTGACTGGAAACATCCATATCCCTTCTAGGCAAAGACAGAAAGCAGCTGATGGGTTTCCTCCTTTTATAACAAGTAACCAAATCCATAACAGTGAATTAAGAGCTCTTACTATCTCATGGAACAAGAAATCGCAAAATAAGCAACGCTGTGTCATCTCATGGTTCCAAGATGGCTGTCTGACCACCATGTATTCATCAGCTATGGTTGTGTAACAAATGACCCCAAAACTTAGCAGCTTAAAACAACTATAAACAGTTCGGATCTCACACCATTTCTGTAGATTGGAAATTCTGGAGCAGCCTGGCAGCAGAGGGCTGGGGGAAGGAGTTCTGCCGCGTGTTCTGTCATGAGGGGGTGGTCAACATGCCAGCCAGGGCTGCAATCAACTGAAAGTCTTGGCTCGAGCTAGGGAGTGAGTTTCTAGAGCAGCTCCATCACATGCTGGGCAAGCCGGGCCTGGTTGTTGGCGGGAGGCCTCCGTTCCTCCCCACAGGGGTCCCTCCTCAGGCTGCTTGAGTATCCTCAGAACATGGCAGCTGGCCTCCACCAGTGTGAGCCATCTCTGAGAACAAAGCTGAAGGATGCATGTCTTTTTTTGACCTATCTTTGAAAGACGCACCCCTTCACTTCTGTCACATTCTCTTCCTTAGAATCAGGCCCACAGTCAAGCAGAGAAGATCGGAAGCTCCCTATTTGGGAGGGAGGAAAGCTGAGGTCTTGGTGGACATTTAAAAAATAAAAATTAAAAAAAAAAAAAAAAAGAGGCGCCTGGGTGGCTCAGTGGGTTAAGCCTCTGCCTTTGGCTCAGGTCACCATCTCGGGTCCTGGGATCGAGCTCCACATCAGGCTCTCTGCTCAGCATGGAGCCTGCTTCCTCCTCCCCCTCTGCCTGCCTCTCTGCCTACTCGTGATCTCTCTGTCTCTGTGTCAAATAAATAAATAAGATCTTTAAAAAACAAAAGGACAAACAAAACAAAACAGAAAAAACACCACAAATACTGTCCGTGCTGGAAAACGGAAGGAAGCAAAAAAGGAAGGAAAAAGGAGACCCTGAAACAGTGAGTAATCCACACACAAGAACGGGGATCACTTTATTACGTGCTTTTCATACCACCTGAAGTGAATCACTTCCAGGATCTGCCCCGAGGAAGGAGTTTGCTCTTGGGGTGGCACAGGTCCAGTCAGGGACCTGATGGGGCGTCCCCGATCAGCCAGGCCTGCTCCCCAACCCCCAACCACGGGACTTGCCTGTGCAACCCTGAGCAAGGCCAGTCAGTCGCCCTCTCTGAGCCTTCTTCTCCGGCTCTGGATGAAAGGAGCGCCAGCTTCCCAGGTTCCCAAGACTGACTGAGCATGCTCCGTGATCTCTGAGCATTCCACGCCGTGGCCCTTGCCCTGGCTTTTGGGTGACGCCAGATCCCACCAGAGGTTTTTTGTCCCCGCGTTCTGCCCATCTAATTTCCAACACACGGTGCTCAGGCACAGCGAGAAGAACCAGGCACAGAGGCCAAATCCCCAGCCTAGAAACAGTGGTGCCATTATCAACGCCTCCGGCGACGGCATCCCCACCCAGCCGAGGAAGCCTCGTTCCCAGCCCCGCTTAACAACGCGCAGCCTGATTTAATGTGAACAGCTGATCTCATTGCTTCCATAGCAAGTTTAATTTGCTGGGGAAGCGAGTTAGTGAAGTTCTAATAACACAAAGCCACAAATAATACCGAAGAGAGTTTGCATTATGATAACTTTCCAATTAAAATGGATTAATGGAGGAGAAACAGCAGCAGCAGTGTCTAGACAACATATTACTAAATCCTTGGAGAGGGAGATGGAAGGGAGTTGGGAGGAACACGAGGAAGCCAAAGGCAGGAGTTGGAGGCACCCCGGGGCGGTGTGTCGGGAGGTAACCGGCGTGGGCCCCTTACCACGGGCGTCCCATCTGCTACAGAGCACATGCTTTCCGGCATTTGGGGGAACCAGCCCTGTAGGACCCCAAGGCCTTTGGGCTCTGGACCTCTTTAATTAAAACGCAAATCATGCCTTCAGGTTCCCCTGGGGCTGACTAGCCTGCAGCTACCTGAGAGCCAAGGAGGAAGGCCCCAGCAGGGAGTCCGGAGACCACACAGACAGAGGGACAGGTCTGGACTCCTCTGCAGGATGCAAAATGGTCCCTCCCCATCTGTACCAGTGACCTTGACCCCTGACCACCACCCAGTGATCCATTCAGAGCCTCTCTCCTGGGAATCTGAACATGAGACCCGAGAGAGCGTGGGATGGGAGCTGGGACTCGTTCCTGCAGGTGCTTCTCATGGAGAAGGCCCCGGGCCCTACCCTCCAGAGCCCAGCCGGTCAAGTCTCTTGCCATCCTGTGAGGCGCACCAGGGTCCACGTCCTTCCCTTTTGCTTAAGCTGACTAGCCGTTTTCTGTTGCCTGTAAAGAAAAGAAGTTTAACAAATCTATCATTTCTTCTCTGTGGGACCAAGGGGAAGTCACTGCACCCTTCCGAGCCTGTGTTCTTGAAGATGGGGATGCACACATAGCTAGCTTGCGAGGTCGGGGGCTGTGCCCACTTGGGTACGGTGATGTGTTAGGGGTAGATCTCCATTTAGGTCTCTTTCGGGTCTGGAGTTGGGGTTTTTGTAAGTGGGTCCTGAAGAGGTTGGCTGGACATTCCTGGGGCAGGAAGACCAGGAAACCCAAGGACCATAATTTTACCAGCATCACAGTCTCACGGGGCATAACCATGAGCAACTCAACACCACACTGAGGCTCCTTCCAGAAATCCCCAATGCTCCCCCCTCTGCCTGGGAAGGCTCTGATTTCCTGCAAAGCCCATGAGGCCCTGAGCCAGGCCCTCGTGGGCCAAGTGCTGGCCATGTGCTGCCCCCTGCAGGCCTTCATTCTTATCAAATAGGCGAAGAAAACGCCCGAGCAACTACAACCCCCACACACAGTGTTCAGCAAACATAGACCTCCAGTTTTATCTCATGCTCCCAGATCCTTCTCTGTCTGCAGATGGGTATGGAACTACCACCAAAGACACATTATTCTGGAGATAAAGGAAAATATGAGACAAGGAGGGACCAAGGATAAAAAGATCACCACTTCCTTCATAATCAACAACACTCCGCTTCATCCCATTTACACACACACACACAACTGTGTCCAGGGCAGCCTTGAGGAGAAGGAAGAGGGGGTCATATTCATGCTGTGGGTCATGAGTCATCTCATTATCTCATTGTTGTCATGATCTTTCAGGCAGGAAATACCAATCCCCATTTTACAGATGATAAAACTGAGGGTCAGAATAGTTCGCTTGCCCAAGGTCAAGAAGTTCCTAAGTATAAAGTCTGTTTGAGTCCAAAGATTTCCCTCTTCACCAATGCTCTTTAACCTTTTTTAGAAAGTAGAAACTGCGTCCCCAAATGAAATCCCATGCCCGGGACATAAAAGGAATACTAAAAGCAAAGCTCTCTAGTTGAGCTGGGTGGCGATCATCTAGAAGGAGAGAGATGGCTTGTCCAGCATGACCCACACAACCTCTCATGTCTATGCCCTCCCCTGTCCTGGAGCAGTCCTTGGACACAGATGCTGAGACCCCGTCCGGTTTAGGGGAGAACTGCTGCTTCCCTCCCAGGCACGTTTTATTGGAGGCTGGAGATCAAACCAACATTTTCCAATTAACTGACAAGAAAGAGCTCCAGCTTTGGGGATCTGGGTGGAAATTCTGGTTCTGCCATTTATTAGCTGTGCAATTTTCTCAGCTAACCAGAGCCTTCCCAGGATACCACAGTCCAGAACCAGCCAGTAGAAATCTCATGCAAGCCACACATGTAATTTAAAATTTTCTAGCAGCCACATTAAAGAGAAGGTAAAAAGGTAAACCAGTATGACTCATATTTCTCTTTACCCCACTATATTCAAAACATTATTACATCAACATGTAATCAATATAAAAAATTATTAAGGAGCTATTTCACACCCTTTTCTGTACTGAGTCTTTAAAATTCCATGCATACTTTACACGTTCAGTGCATCTCAATTCCGACTTTCAATTTACATTGGAAATCCTTGATCTTTATTTAGATTTTATAAAATTTATAGTTGAAGAAGTAAATTCACATAGCCAAGTTGTTCCAAACATGCTTAAAAGTTTTCCAATAACTGGATTGACTAACAGTTTTTAAATAGAAATTAAAGTTAAATAAAATTGGTTTGGCTGGCAAGAAACAGAGACCCTCTCAAAATATCTTCCTATAATGGTCTGGGAGTGGGAAGGCTTCAGAAAGCTGTCGCAGGGACACAAGGATAGGAATTAAAGTCCAGCCGAGCCTCAGAGGCCCCCCTTGAATGGAAGGACAGAGCCAGGCAGGCCCAGCTGAGCCTGTGCTGTGGATACTAGGAAGGCCACAGATCCCCAGAGGCCTCTGACCCCTTCTCCAGGAATCTCTAGGGCTTCCTTCCTGGGGCTCAGTTTCCCCAGTGAGTACTGCTGTCATAGGAAACATTCACATCCACATTGCCTAGAGAATATTTGTAGAAAAGACTACTATTAGAGAATGAGCTCTTCCCCTGCTTGTCTAGTTCCCTTTTTTTTCTTCAGCCCTTAAAAACTGATAAAATGGGGCACCCGGGTAGCTCAGTCAGTTGGGCATCCTCCTTCGGCTCAGGTCATGATCCTAGAGACCTGGGATCGAGTCCCACATCGGGCTCCCTGCTCAGTAGGGAGTCCACTTCTCCCTCTCCTCTTATGCTCTCACTCCTCTCACTGGTGCTCTTGCCTGCTCTCTCTCCCTTTCAAATATATAAATAAAATCTTGAAAAAAAATCCCTGTGATAAAATACATAGCTCAAAATTTACCATTTTCACCACGTTCACGGGTACAGTTCTGGGGCAGTAAGTACATTCACGTTGTCCTGCCATGCCCACTACCTTCCCCAACTGAAACGCTGTCCCCAGTCAACACCAGCTCCCCATCCCTCACCCATTAGCCCCTGGCCGTCGCCATCTTACTTTCTGTTTCTGTGGATTTACGTCTTCCAGGTACCTCGTTCAGATAAAATCATTTAATATTTGTGGAACTCTTTTCATGCCTGATTTATTTGACTTAATATGATGTCTTTGAGGTTCATCCATGTCATAGCATGTGTCTGAATTTCCTGCCTTTCCAAGGCTGAGTAATATTTCTGGTACTGATAGCCTAGGCTTTGTTTATCCATTTATCGCTCTACGGACCCTTGGGTTGTTTCACTTTCGGTTCTTGTGATTAGTGCTCCTAAACACATGGGTATACAAATATCTCTTCCAGACCTGGCTTTCACTTTTTCGGGGGTCCATATCCAGAGCGAAAATGCATATGGTAATTACATGTTTGATTTTTTGAGGAGCCACCACACCACTTTCCTCAGCAGCTGCGCCATTTTACATTCCCACCAGCGATGCAGAAGGGCTCCGATTTTCCCGCACCCTTGCCAACACTTGTTATTTTCTGAGTTGCTGGGGTTTTTGTGTTTTGTTTTGTTTTTTATAATAGCCATCCTAATGAGTATGTAGTGATATCTCATTGTAGTTTTGATTTGCATTTTCCTACTGATTAGTGATGTTGAATATCTTTTCATGTGTTTATCAGACGTTTGTGTATCTTCTTTGAAGAAATGTCTGTCCTAGTCCTGTGCCCATTTTTAAATCAGGGTGTTTTGCTGTTGTTGCTGCGTTGTCAAAACTCTTTATATATTCTGGATATCAGTCTTAATCAGGTATATATGATTTGCAAATATTTCCTCCCATTCCATGGACTGCCTTTTCACTCTGTCAATCGTGTCCTTCGACGCACAAGACTTTTTAATTTTGATGGTGCCACCTTCTCTATTTTTTCTCTCCTGCCTGTACTTTTGGTGTTATATGCAAGAAACCTTTGCCAAATCAATGTCTTGAAGCTTTTTTCTTCTATTTTCTTCCCAGAGTCTCATAGTTTTAGATTTTACATTTAGGTCTCTAATCTATTTTAATTTTTGTCTATGGTGTACGGGAAAGTCTCAACTTTATTTTCTTGTCCATGTGGATATCCAGTTTTCCCAGGGTTGTGTGTCTAAAAGACTGTGTTTTCCCCCATTCAGTGGTCTTGGCACCCTTGGTGGAAACCTCTGGAAGGGGCAAAGGGTGCACTGAAAGGCCAGTCCTCTGGGTGGAGGACAGGCTCCACTGTGATGCTTGCAGCACCCTGCACAGCCTCTTTGCCTGTCTCCTCCCCTGTAAACAAGGCAGGGAGGACTTGATCATCTGTAGGGCTCTTTGAGGAAGTCAGAGGTCAGGGAGGCAAAGAGAGTGCGACTGTGGCAGGAGTGAGGCTCTGAGCCTCTGCTAAGGAAACTCTCCATGATTTTCTACAACTCATCACGTCGTTCTCCAACCCTTGTGGCTTTAAAGCAGCGATAAATTACTTGAACTAAAATTATTAGAATAATAACCCCTTACTCTGCCTCATGTAAAGGACTGTCACATCCATGGCTCAGTTTACAAATGAGGAAATGGAATCCCATGGAGGGGGTGTGACTCACCCCCCTAGCTAGGCTAATAAATAGTGTCGCTGGTCTCCATTAAAATGAATCCCAGTTCAGAGGCCTAAAGGGCTGTGTGTCCACCCTTGGACAATGAGGCAGTTAGGAGAAAGGGGAAATAGACAGAAGGAGAGAGAAAGAAAAAAATTAAGAAATTTGAATCATCCATTTATTTAATACAGTTAATTTTCCAAAAGGTCTAAAGGAAATGGAAAATCAAAAGGTGGACCCGAGATGTAATAAAATAATGCACAACAATTTATGGTAGTCCTGATCTGGTCCAAAAGGAAAGCCCAGTGACACCCTCGATGGCCATTCCAGCCCTGAGCCCCTCTGCCTCTCTGTGCCAAAGCATTTAGCTTACAAGTGATCCCAAGCTCACCCCTTCCCTAGCTGCTCTTTATCTGGCTGATTACTTCCCTCAGGCCACACCCAAACTCCAGCATTGCCTTTCCGGGTAAAATGCTAGAACCCGGGCTCCTGTGTGGCTCAGTGGGTTAAGCCTCTGCCTTTGGCTCAGGTCATGATCTCAGGGTCCTGGGATTGAGCCCCGCATCGGGCTCTCTGCTCAGCGGGGAGCCTGCTTCCCCCTCTCTCTCTGCCTGCCTCTCTGCCTACTTGTGATTTCTCTGTCAAATAAACAAATAAAATCTTCAAAAAAAAAAAATGCTAGGACCACAAGGTGACAGGTAAGGCTACAGATAGTAAACCTAAGTCTGCACCATATGGGAAAAGTAGAGACAGAGATTATGGGAGAGAGACAGAAAGATAAGGAAATAGGAAGAGACGAAGACTAACACAAAAACCTTTATTTTCAAACAACATCTTTTTTTTTTTAATTTTTTAGTTACATTAAGTTAGTTAACATACAGTGTGTTATTAGTTTCAGGGGTAGAATTTAGTGATTCATTAGTTGTGTAGAACACCCAATGCTCATTCCCTCAAGGGTCCTCCTTCGTGCCTATCACCCAGTCAACCATTCCCCTCACCCCTCTCCCTTCCAGCAACCCTTAGTTTGTTTCCTAGAGTTAAGAGTCTCTTATGGTTTTTTAACAAGGGTGCCAAGAACATTCAGCAGGGAAAAGAAGAGTCTCTTCCACACATGTTTCCAGGACAACTGGATATCCACGTGGAGAAGAGTGAGGGTGGGCCCTTCCCTTCCTCCATGCTCAAAACTTAATGCAAATGGGTCCACAACCTAAAAATAATAGCTAAAACTTCATAAAACTAGCAGAAGAACAAAGAGGGGTAAATCTTCATGACATTAGATTTGCCAATGGGCTCTTAGGCTTGACACTAGAAGCACAAGCAACAAAAGAAAAAACTGATAAATTGGGCTCCACAAAAATTAAAATTCTTGTGCATCGGAGAATATTAGGAAATGATAAAAAGACAACCTACAGAGTGGGAGAAAATATTTGCAAATCTTATGTCTGATAAGAATCTAGAGTCTATAAAGAACTCTTAGAATGCAACAACAAAAAGACGAAAAGCCCACCTCATAAAAGGTCAAAGGATTTGAACAGACATTTCTCCAACAACGGTATACAAATGGGGGCACCTGGGTGGCTCAGTCGGCTAAGCATCTGCCTTCGGCTCAGTTCATGATCTCAGCGTCCTGGGATGGAGGCCCTCATTGGACTTCTTGCTCAGCAGGGAGCCTGCTTCTCCCTCTGCCTGCTCCTTCCCCGGCTTGTGCTCCCTCTCTCTCTCTCATAAGCAAATGAAATCTTAAAAAAAAAAAAAAAAAAAAGTACACAAGTAGCCAATAAGCCCAGTAGTATTGGTCATTAAGAAAAGGCAAATCAAAACCACAATGAGATACCACTTGTCACCCACTAGGATGGCTGCAATCAAAAGTATAACAAGGGCAGGGATTAAGGCGTACACTTGTCATGGTGACAGACGAGTGATGTATGGGTGTGTTGAATCACTGTATTGTACGCCTGAAACTAATAAAACACTATATGTTTTTTATATATATATATATATATATATATATATATATATATATATGTTATATGTGTATATAACAAGTGTAGTGAAGATGTAAGGAGTAAGACCTCTCCTAACATTGCTGGGACGGGAAAAGGGTATGTTTAATGGCACAGCGCCTGGGGACAACAGTCTGGCACTTCCTCAGCAAGTTCAACGTAGAATTATTACACAATCCGGCGATTCAGCTCCTCAGAGTAGACCCAAGAGAAATGGAAACATAGTAACCTGTACACAAACGCTCATAGCAACATTGGCCACAATAGCCACAAGGTAGAAATCACCCAAATGCCCAACCGAAGATGCATTGATAAAGCAATAGTAGGTAGCCATACAGTAGACTATGACGTCGCTGTCACCAGGAGTGAAATGCTGATGACAATTTGGATGAACCTCAGAAACATTATGGCAAGTGAAAGAAGCCAGGCACGACAGGGCACAGATTTTCTGATTGCTTTTATATGAAATACCCAAAATAGGCAAATCCATAGAGACAGAGAGTGGATGAGTGATCACCAAGGGGGGGCGGGGGAGGAGCAGGGAGGGAGGACATCCTGAGAACAGGGTGTTCTGCTGGGAACAAGAGGGGCTAGAAAACTTTGGAAACTGCAAAGAAGTGAGAGATTCATGACATTGTGAGTGCACGAAACGCCCCTGAATGGTACACATTAAAATAGGTAAGCGTGTGTTGAATGTCACCTCTGTTTTTTTAAAAAGTGACAGAGAAATAGTGAGGCCAAGCCAGTGACAGGGACCTGGAGAGAGGGATTGAGAGGGAAGAGACGGAGCAATCAGGAAAAGCTACAGGCCATTACAAGAAATTTATTAGTTCTGTTCGGTCAGCGGGTTGCTGGCTAAATTTAATATGGATCTATATACAAAGAAAATGCCTTATTCTACATAATGAATATTTAATCATGCATGGGTAGGCCAATTTCACAGAAGTAATTAAAAGCAGTCTTTTGTTTATTGCTCAAAAATGATAGCAACCCGCTGACAGGAGCTACAGACATAGTGACATATTGAAAACGTTACCTACTGACATATGTTATTAAAGAGGAATTAGAGGTTGCTTTCTTCCTCTCCCCTTAGAAGCTAATCATTCCTAAGCCCTCCCTTCTGCTCACATGCAGAGCAAAGTTCCAAGGGGAGGCCACCTCCCAGATGAGGCTAGAGAGCTCGACCAGCACCCCTTGATCTACAACCTACCCCCAAATCCGTAAATTGAAACAGATGAACTGGATATTGAGACCCCAGAAAGGAAACACGCCGTGATGTGTATTCTCTGCAGAAAGTTCTCCCCACTGTCCTCTCAATCCGGCCAGTTGTAGATTCCTGTCAAATCCTCTCCTGTGACCCTAGTCATGGTGCCCTGTTTCCCTGGTTTGGCTCTCCACCGCCATGCAGTCTCATTCTTCCTATTCCCATCTAACGGTGACTCCACCTGGAGCTGTGGATCAAGGCACTACTGTGCTCAGGCACCATCTGTGGCTCCTGCTGTCTGTGTTCCTCCTTCCTTCCACCTGTTCATGGGCACCAGCTGACTGTTACTGCATCAGGGCTCTTGCACTCCAACGACAATGATCATGGCTAATTTAAGCCAGAAAGAACCTAGGAGGACACTGGGGATCTCACAGAATCAAAGGGAAGGATGAGGAGGTCAGCCAATAAAGGGCAGAGCTAGAGTCATGCATGCAGGGGGGTTCAGCAAGGACACCACTGTTGGCACCCGCACCTCTGGCCACTCACCACCATCCAAGGCTGTCTATATCTTCCATGCATAACCTCTAAATGTGCTCACCTCCTGGTATCAGCCTCCGGACTCCCAGTTCTAGGTAGGAGTGTCCAACAGACAGAGTCTGGTCTTCTTCTGCAACCTCATCACCACTGTCCAGGGAGAAGGGAGTCTGGCCGCTTCACTTCCATAGCCAGAGGCAGGAAGCTCCCTTTCCAGACACACTGCCGCCTCACAGCTACGCCAACATTTCCTCCATACCCACCCAGTGCTCTCCCATCACCCCGACTCTGCTCTTGCCTTCTCTCCCCTCAGAATGCGTCACCCCTACCTCTTCGTAGCCAGTGGATCATCCTTCAAATTACCCAATCAAATACCACCTCCTCTAGGAAGCCTTCCCTGATTGCCTCCACTACCCCTCCCCCTCAATCTGGATAAGGTGCCATCCAAGCCTCTCAGTGCCTCCCATGCTCCTGGCTGGCCCTCCTCTATGAGACCATGAGTGTCTAGAAGACAGGATCCATGGCTTCTCTTATCCCCAAAGCCAAGACAGGGACGGGCTGTTGTGTATGAAGAAGACTTAAATGGACAGAAACTGGATCTGTGGAAACTAGGCCATGCACCTCTGTCTGCCTTCTGGCCACATCAGAGGTCAACCCAAAATCATACTGAAACTAGCTGGGTGGATTTCTGGTTTCCTTGGCCCACAAGCATCCCTGGGGAGCCTCCTTAAATTCAGATTCCTGGGTCCTACCTCTACAGATGCTGATGCAGAACTCTGGCGTGGGGCCTGGAATCAGCATTTTCACCAGAGTTCTTTCTTATAACTTGGACACAAGCGGTCCACAAATCACATCTGAGAAATCAGAGCACGTGGGTGACCACCCAAGACTAAGGCTGGGCCTCACCACTGGGCTTTTCAATATATAGCAGGATAAATTGCTTCTACAAATGAGAATCAAATTCACAACACCATCGGCACATCTCTTTGTTCACATCACGGCCGGTTCTAAATCCATGAGCTGTATCACCCAAGATCTGTGCTAAAACAACCACAACAACACAGTTGCCTAGGTGGGGGAATTTGTACCTGACCATGACTTCTTTCTCTATGTGCGTTTTTTTACGGAAATATAATTTACATGTAATAAAATGCATAGGTTTTTCATGTGCAGTTTGATGGATTTTGACAAATGGGTGAATTTTAACAGACGTTGACTCATGCGACCACCACCCCAATCAAGATGTAGAATAGTCGGCTCTTCTAGAAAGTTCTTTCTTTCCTTCCTAGTCAGCCCTCACCCCCACTGCTGCCCCCAGCAACCATTGTTCTGATTTCTATCGCTATAGGTTTAGGATGTTTGTGCTAATAGTGCCTGAAACGCAGGGATTTGCGCTATACTCTTATGTTGGCTTTTCTCAGCCAGCGAAATGTGAGACTTGTGCGTGCGGTCACATGTATTCGGAGCTATTTGTTCCTTTATGTCTCTAGATGGTATTCCCTTGCCTGGATGCGTCACCATCAGTCCACTCTTCTTCTGGTTGATGGCGCCAGCGTGGGTGGTCCCCCCAGGGTGGGGAGGAGGGGGTCATTACGAATAAAGCTGCTATGGGTATTTCTGTACAGGTCTTTTCGTAAACACACGTTTTCTTTTCTCTGGGGTAAATACCTAGCAGAGAAATGGCTGAGTCATGCGGTCTGTGTTAGACTTTATACACAACGCCAATCCGTGTTCTAAAACGGTTGCACCATTTTCTTCTCTTACCGTGGCGATGGATGAGAGTGGTGCTCCTCTGCCTCCCCTCCAACGCTTGGGTTGCCCATCTTCCCATCATGCTTTCAGTCATGTTAATTTGCGTTTCTCCCATTTGCAACAATATGGCACACTTTTTCCTGTGCTCTTGGCCATTTGTATATCTTGCTTTGTGAAGTATCTGTTCAGGTCCTTCACCTACTGCTCTTTAATGAGGTCATTCGTCATTCTGTTATTGAGTTATAGGTGTTCTTTATATACCCTGGATATGGGTTCCTTGTCAGATACGTGTAAGGAAATAATTTCTCCCTGTCTATAGCTTGCCTTTTCATCTTCTTAATGATGTCTTTTGTAGAGCAGAAGTGTGTGTATGTTTTTTATTTTATTGATTTATTTTGTTTAAAGAGAGCCCATGAGTGGGGAGTGGAGAAGGAGAGGGAGAGAGAGAATCCCAAGCAGTCTCCACTCTCAGTGTGGAGGCCAACATGAGGCTCGATCCCGTGACCCTGAGATCATGGCCTGAGCCGAAATGAAGAGGCAGACACTTAATAAAATAAGCCACCCAGGCACCCCAGAAGTGTTTGATTTTGATGGAGACCTAAGGCTCCATGTCTTTTCTTTTATGGTTAGTACTTTTTTTTAGAGAGAAATTTTATTTTAAGTAATCTCTACGCCAACGTGGGGCTCGAACTCATAACTCCAAAATCAAGAGTCACGTGCTTTACCAAATGGGCCAGGCAGGAGCCCCTGGTTAGCACTTTTTTTTTGTCCCGAGGTTGTGAAGATTTTTTGCCCCATATTTTCTTCTAGAAGCTTCATGGTTTTAAAGTTTGCATTCAGACTTCTGGAGCGCCTGGGTGGCTCAGTGGGTTAAGCCTCTGCCTTCGGCTCAGATCATGATCTCAGGGTCCTGGGATCGAGTCCCACATCGGGCTCTCTGCTCAGCAGGGAGCCTGCTTCCCTCTCTCTCTCTCTGCCTGCCTCTCCGTCTACTTGTGATCTCTCTCTGTCAAATAAATAAATAAAATCTTAAAAAAAAAAAAAAACTTTGCATTCAGACTTGTGATCCATTTTAAAATAAGTTTTGTATGTGAGACGAGCTAGGAGGTCAAGGTGTATTTTTCCCCCTACAGATGTCCAGTTGTCCCAGCATCATTTGTTGAAAAACACTATCCCAGACCTATTGAATGACTTTGGTGCCTATACAAATCAATTCACTATATATAAGCATGGATCTATTTCTGGACTTTCTGTTCTGTTTAATCTATTTGTTGATCTGTATACTAATATTACACTGTTTCAATCCCTATATCTTATTGATGACTTCTTTTTTAAGATTTTATTTATTTGAGAGAGAGAAAGAGAGAGAGCACGAGAAGGGGAGGGTCAGAGGGAGAAGCAGACTCCCCGCTGAGCAGAGAGCCTGATGCAGGACTCGATCCCAGGACTCCAGGATCATGACCTGAGCCAAAGGCAGTCGCTTAACCAACTGAGCCACCCAGGTGTCCTGTTATTGATGACTTTGGAGTCCTGCTCTCTCTGACACCCTCTGCTCTTCTCTCCCCACTAACACACATTCTCCAGGCACATTCAGCTCAAGAGGCATTTTCCAAGGAAAGCAAAGGTGGTAAAAACTACTAGCTGTCCCCCAACACCCAATTCCTCCTGTTTCTGGAGAAATATAACCCTATGTTTTAGTGGCCACCTGGATTGGAGGCTAGATTCTGCAGCCTGTCTTACACCTGGCGAGATGTGATCTCATCGTATAAGTGGTGCTTGCAGCTTCCAAAGTGTGTCCTTAACACGAGAAGGTGCAACTTTCTCCTTTCTAGTGATGGGAATGCAGAGATAATGACTGGAGAGCTCCTAGACAGATTATTAAGCAATCTTGGAAATCAAGGCCAGGAAGAAAGAACAACAAAATGGAAGGAGCTTGAATCTCTGGCACCAGGGATACCAGCCCTGAATCACATGCCTGCATCTGTCACATGGGAGAAAAATTAACTTCGTTCCTGTGTAAGCCCCTGCTATTTTGGGTTCGGTCACTCACAGAAAGTTCTCCTTTACAACTGACACGGGAAAGGATGGGAAAGATACAATGTTTATCAAGAACGTATGCACGAGTTTCTGTCCTATTCATTATTTCATTTTAAGTCATATTACAACCCCATGAGGCGGATATGATTATCCCCAAATAGAGGAAGAAATGAAGGCTCAGAGAGGTTGAGTGACTTCTCCATAGTCACACAGCTAGTGAGAAATAAAGTTGGAATTCCAGCCCAGAACTGCCCAGATAAAACCAGCCTCATTGCATGAGCTCCTGGTATGGATTCAAAACCTAAGACTGTCTTTTCTTATGCATCTGCATTGTCAACAGCTCCATCCTGTTTCCTCCCGGACCCAGAACAGCAACTCCCTGAGGCCAGGACCCATCTTAGGACACTCCCTTGCCCCAGCTGTAGCCACTAAGCATTTAATAAAAACTTGCGGCATGACTGATGACCTAAAAATCTGAGCTAAAAACCCATAAAGATGAAAGAAGGCGAGGGCCAGGGCTGGCCGACACCCCAGGGCACACTCAAGACACTTTCATCTTGCCGGCCCTGAGACTTTCTGGTTTTAGTGTGTCTCTTATTACAATGAGAAACAAAAAGAGAACCACACGATTGCCTTTTATCAACCAACATAAATGAGGACAGATTCCAAACTTCATTTCAAAGATCTTCATGGCAGTGTCAGCTTCCGACCAATTAAATCTCACAAGATACCTTGGAGCCCGAGTGGGTCAGGCAAGGGTGAAACACCAGGAGGCTGAGGACACGGTCCTTTGAAAGAAGGTGGGAAGGAGGCATCCCCTGCCTGGGTCACCATGTTTCCGGTATAAATAGAAAGGCAGGCATGGTGTTCAGGCCCGAAAGAGAAGCTGGAAATGAAACGTCTCCGCCAGAGGCCAAGCTCACTGTGACGAGCAGGAGCATCAATGTCTGGCCTCTGGACACGGCTTCTAGGCCATGTGGGGCTGAGAGGCCCCAGCCGCACAAGGAAATGTAGGATCTGGGACTGACACTACCATCCCCAGGTTGGGCTGGGGCCAACAGCCTCCAGATTTTTCCGTGCACCTCAACTACCGTGGCTGGGATAGGACTCTACGGTGCCTCGGTTTCCTCCTGGGCAAAGTCACCACTGAACATAAAAGATCAGATAGAATGTTATCCCCAAACACCACGTATTTGCTGTTAACTATGTGCTCCACTGCCTAAGTAGTCCCAGGAACACTGCTTTCCATCTCTGTGCCTCCGTTTCCTTCTCTGTAAAATGGGGGAATAATAATAGGTTGCAGGAGTATTTCCAGAATCAAAGGAAATTTGGGGCATAAAGCAGCTTCATTCATGGGCTTTCTGAAGGAAGTTTCAGGGGCCTATATCCTTTATAACCAGCAGGGCTGAATAGTATAGAACTGTGAAATCCAGGGGCGCCTGGGTGGCTCAGTGGGTTAAGCTGCTGCCTTCGGCTCAGGTCATGATCTCAGGGTCCTGAGATCAAGCCCTGCATTGGGCTGTTTGCTCAGCAGCGAGCCTGCTTCTTCTCTCTCTCTCTCTCTCTCTCTTTCTCTCTGCCTACTTGTGATCTTTCTCTGTCAAATAAATAAATAAAATCTGTAAAAAAAAAAAAAAAAAAAAAAAGAACTGTGAAATCCCGTACAAATCTAGTAGTCCGTCCAGCCACAGCAAGTGGGTCTTCCCTTTAATTGTGAAACAATTAGCAGCCTCTGTCCCAAGCTTCAAGCCTGGGAGGCCAGGCCGGCCATGTCAGGAGAGAGTTGAGGGCTGTGAGCTCCCTATTGGCTTTGCTCCGTCCCAGGAGCTCGAGTCCTGGGCCCTGGCAAGGCCCTCCGTCTGCAGCCCAGGCTCTGTGTGGGTCTGGGCCCTGTGCTTTCTAGGAGATGCCAATAGCCAATGATCCCAGTTTCACATGCCAGGAAGCGATGTTTTCTGTGTTCTTCCCATTTCCTTCCAGATGATAGTTAGCTCATCACTGGCCTTTGGGCCCAAGCAACACACAGGCCATGAGCACACACTTTACAATCAGCTAAGTGTGTGGTCAATCGCGCCCTCCCTCCTAAACCCTGGCAAGCGCCCTACCAACAGCCCCGCAGGGAGAACTGAGCAGTTGTTCACAGGCTGACATTAGGCCCCGGGGAAGGTGAGCGGCTTGTCCAAGGCTAAACAGCTGGAAGGAGCAGAATCGTGGTTCTCGTTCACACACGTCCACACGCACCCAGGCGGCCTTGTTCCACGGCCTCCACAGTGTCCTCCAGGAAGCACCGCCAGTGAGCCCAAGGTCTTCTCCTGGATGTTAGCAGAAAGCTCAGCACGTGTGATGTAAGAAGCGTTCCAAAGATTTAGTCCCAAAATGGTTCAGGGGCAGGGTCTGGGGACTTGAGAGCCCCCGGGGCCACTGTGAGGACCCACGGAAACAGCTTGATAATGGCACACAGCCAGAGCCCAGTGGATGGCCTGCCCCACCCCTGCTCCCATTCCATAGTGACAGAAACTGCCTGTCATCTGTCACCAACCCATTCATCGGGTTGGTGACCCAGTTCAAGGCTTGCAAGAGGCTTCTTTCTCGGACATTCCAGTCCACTTTGATCCCTTCTCTCCAGAACTGTTGTCACATTCCTGGCCTGGACAGCAGCATGAGGTTTGACTCTTCCTTGTCTCCCAAGAGTGTTTTGGAGACTCTGGGTCCTCCCTCAGGACCCGCTTCCAAGGGGGCTCCAGACCAAGTCCCAGGATCACGCCGCACCCCGTGGCACCTGGAACTGCCTTTGTCCCCAGCTGTTGTCTCCTCTGAGCACCGGGGAGTGCCACAGGCAGGCACCTGGAGCCCAGGAAGAATCTACACCTTGGTTCCCTCTGAGCCTCAGCCTCGGAGCACAGGGAGCCTCTGATGGAGAAGCAGAGCCGTTGGGGGCAGCCCTTAGCCTCGGGCGCCACGGACCTCTCCACTCCCAGCTCCTCCGGCTGCCAGGCTGAACATAATTGATGTCTGTGAACAGAGAAAGATGCCAACTACGTGAGACAGGAAGGGACTTTAATGTGTGACACCAGAGTGCTCGGGGCAGGAGAAGCGTGGGAGGGATCCGCGCTCCTACGCAGCAGGGGTGGCCCTAGCCCGGTTGTCCTCAGAGTGGAAACAAGAGGGATCAACTCGGTTTTCTCAAAGGCCCTTTCTAACTACAGGTACGCCTCGCCCTGCGAGGGGCCGAGCAAGCTCCCGCTCCTTCCCCGCGTGCCAGCCCTTCATCCCTGTGCCCAGACCCCTCATTAAAACCTGCCATGCCCCTGTCCCATCCGCAATTCTGCTCTTCAGCAGAAATTCCGCAGCAGCCAGAAATCCGGGAAACACATCGGGTCATGAAAGGTGGGTCCGGGAAACCCTCTCCGTACCGTTTTACAAATAACAAGGAGGCAGATGGCTTGAGAACAGGCTTCCCCATTGAATCCCAAGAGCCAACCCCAGACGGGACATGCTACAGGTGCTCCACAAAGACGTGTTGTGCGAATGGGCAAATGGCAAACTTAGTCTACACCAAAACGTGCGAGGCTGGGCTGGGGAGGACGAGAAGGACTTCTGCGGGCCCTTCCACTCAAACTTGAACACAGAGTCTGCTCTGTCCCCAAGCTTCGAGATGAGCATCAAGCCTGTCAATGCTCCAGCCTATCTCCCCCGTACCCCACAGGGGCCCATGGCCTCCGACGGAGAAGGATGCTGAGCCAGCGCCCAAAATCAACCCAGAACGATTAGTAAGACTTGCGTTATGGCACGCACTTCATATCTGCTCGCCAGTCTGGGGCTAAATGCAAAACAATGAAGATGGAAGGGCTGCGGTAGGAGACGTACTGAAAGGAGAAATCAAAGAGGAACCAGACATCAGCCTATGTTTAGCAATAAGGGGGTAATCACAAAGGAAATGAAAATCGAGTTTCCTTGAAGAAGAAGCGGGGGTGGGGAAGCCTGTAATTGGTTCCCTCTGCTCTGAATTCCCAGCACCTGCCCTCCATCTGTACCCAGTGGTTGCGGGACTGATCTACCAAAATTCTTCTAGGCAGTCTTGAAATGCAAACACACACACACACACACACCCATCCATGTGAGACTTAAAATGCACTAAGCTTCCATACTTAGAGGCCCACACTAGGGCCCACCCTCCCGTCCTTCCTGTCGTACTAGACCCTCAGTCACCTGAAGCAGAGTCAGCAGGGTAGACAGGGTGGCTGTGACTAGGCGGGGATCCCCTGTGAGGTGTAGAGCAAACCATTTGTTACTGACAATATGATATCAACAACTGTGAGCGGTTTGTTTAACTGTATAGACTGGAGAGGGTCCAAGATGATATCTGTAGTCATGTCACCCTTAATCCCACACACTCTCTTCTGTTTTCTTGTCGGACGGCCATGGTGCCAAAAATGTGCTTCTCTCCAAAAAAGGAGGTGAGCAGAACCTCCTTGAGGGTCTCAGCCATGGGCTTGCAGCAGGAAAATGTCCCTAATCTCCGGTCTAGAATGTGGCAGACAGAAGGCAGACAAGGCTGGAAGACATGGGATCCGGCCCATCGATGAGCAGCAACATTTACTGATACTGTGTTCTTGGGGCCTCGTGATGGTGGAATCAGATGGTCCAAACAAGAGAGAGAGAGAGAGGGAGAAAGTCAGAGGGAAGGTCAGATGGAGAGAAGGAGACAGGGAAGGAGGCAAGAGGGGGAGGGAGACAGGGAACAATGGAGTTGCTGCTGGGGTTCCCCTGTGTGTCAGGCCTCTGTGAAGCCATCCTGTCTTTGTGTCCTGTGACCCTCCCCTCTGCTCTTTTGGTCAAGTCACTCTTTGCTTAGCCAGTTGGAGTGGACTTTTGTGCTTTGCAAACAAAAGGCCCAGGCCAAGGCCCATTCCTGGCTTACCAGCTTCGAGAGAAGGAGGAGCTGGCTGGGGGGGACCTCCCAGAGGCCACACAGAGGTGGGGAAGCTCCATGGAGCCCCCCGGGCTGTCAGCGGCTTTCCAACTGTGCTTCTGGTTGCTGTAAGGTGTCTGGAGAGGACCCCGGCAGCCGGCCCATTTTCTCTCCAGAGGAAGTTTGATTTGAACCAAATGCCCACCGCCTTACTTCTTTTGACACCCACCAGCACAGCACAAAGCCCTGGCAGGGAGTGGAGCCTCGATGCTGCCTAGCTGGTCCATCCCTCACTCATTCTACTCGAACAAACAGAGGGAAATCCCAGCTGTTGCTAGTTTCCCGCAGTCAGACAGGGAGCAGCATAACTCAGGTTGGCTAGGAGGCCGCCATGTTGCAGGCCTCCAGGTGGTGTGGCCAGTGTCCGTTCCATGGAGGGTCCCCTAGCTAGGCCCTTGCTGATAGGCAGAAATTAGGGGACTTTGCAAGCGGACACCCAGGTGAGGCAGAAGACCGCACCATCAGCCTCAGACACAGAAGCAGGGCAAGATGCAAGCCCTCCCCACAGAAATCCTGCTGGATGCCATGGGGACACTGACCTTCCTGCAGAGAGGGCACAGTGGGCAGCCCAAGGTGTAATGACTCTCTGCCCAAGAAGGGACTTTCAGAGACCTGCTAATCAAGGACCCATTTCACAGAACTGGAGACTAGAGGCCCAGAAGAGAAGGACTTATCTAAGGCCACACGGTGAGTAACATGTCATCTGACCCCTGGGGATAATGTCCACTAAAGAATCAGCTGTGTCCTTCCCTGAGGCCAGATCGCTGAGCCAAGTGTCCAGGCTCAAGTCCCTTCTGGCAAAGTCTTAGAAGTCACCTTCAGTCCCCTTCCCCGCATCCCCTGGGACCAGGAATCCATGATTCAATTCCTGAGCCTGGTCTAGGACTGGGCAGTCAGTCTGTCCCGTAGGACACGGAACAGTAGAAAAAGCACTCGTATCCAAAAGCTGTCTTAAGGAGCCCCTGGTTGGCTCAGTGGGTCCCCATGCTGCCAGCGACCCACAAAACATGGCCATGGGACCTCCAGACTAGTATCAAGATTTCAAAGGGATGCCTGGGTGGCTCAGTGGGTTAAGCTTCAGTCTTCAGCTCAGGTCTGAGAACCGGGGATCAGAGCCCCGCATCAGGCTTTCTGCTCAGCAGGGGGCCTGCTTCCCTTCCTCTCTCTCTGCCTGCCTCTGCCTACTTGTGATCTGTCTCTCAAATAAATAAATAAATAATCTTTAAAAAATAATTTCAAAAGTGGAAGATATTTCAAAGGTCAATTTTCCTTGTTTTGGACTAGAATGTTCTTTCAGCGTAGAGTGGTAATACCCATTCTCTCAAGGCAGCCAGAAGTTCTGCTTCGTAAGATTTTTCTGATTAATAGAACTATGCATCCTAATTGTTATCTGATAAATGAGATTTGCTTGATAGGAAGACATTTTTTCAAAAGTTACAATCCCCAGTGATTTCACTTTTAGTTATTTCTACTAAGAAATAATTGTGAATATGTGCAATGATTAATGGACAAACGTTTTTTAAAAGTCCAAAAATCAGTTAAAATTATGCTACATTCAAACGATGAGAGCATATGCAGTCACTAAAAATCTTTTTTTTTTTTTTTTTGGAGAGGAATCTTTCTTTTTAAAGATTTTATTTATTTATTTGACAGACAGAGATCACAAGTAGGCAGAGAGGCAGGCAGAGAGAGAGGAGGAAACAGGCTCCCTGCTGAGCAGAGACTCCAATGTGGGACTTGATCCCAGGGCGGAAGGCAGAGGCTTAACCCACTGAGCCACCCAGGCACCCGGAGAAGAATCTTTTAAAACATTGAGGAATATAATATTTGCATATTTCTGAACAGAGGAAAAAGGCTTACAAAACAGTATTATAGCATGATTCCAATTTTGTACAGTAAAAGGGAAAATGATGCAAACCAACATTAAAAACTGTTACTCCAGGGCACCTGGGTGGCTCAGTCAGTTGAGCGTCTTCCTTCGGCTCAGGTCATAATCCCAGGGTCCTGGGATCGAGTCCCACATTGGGCTCCCTGCTCAGCGGAGAGCCTGCTTTTCCCTCTCCCTTGCCCCTTTGCCCACTTGTGTTCCCTCTCTCCCCCGCTTTCTCTCTCATAAATAAATAAAATCTTTTTTATAAAAAAGTTATTCCAGAGAGTAACCTCAAAAGTGACCCATTGTTTTCTGCACTTTTCAAGTTTACTGCAAATACTATATGTGATTTTTACAATTGGAGGGAAAAGCAGTAAATGCAACTTGGGAAATTTTTGCAAGAAGCAAGTGTCTAAAAAGGTCTTGAAAGTTGAGAGTTCAAGAAGGGGAGCCCCAAAAGCAGACATCAGCGGGCCTTGCTCCCTGACCTGTAATAACCATGGGCTTATAAAACTCTCCTACCTTGTTTGTCTTACTGTCAGCCTGACATGCCAAGTGTTGGTGAGGATGTGGATCTGTGGCCCCTCATGCCCATTGCTGTGGGAGGGTAAATTGGTACGACCACCATGTAAAAGGCTTTTAAGTCCCTGGGCCTGAAACTGAAAAGATTTTATTTATTCATTTGTGAAAGATACAGAGTGAGAGAGAGAGAGAGAGAGAGCAGGAGTGGGGGAGGGAGGCAGAGGGAGCAGGAGAAGCAGACTCCGCACTGAGCAGGGACCGCTCCCCGATGTGGGGTTCGATCCCAGGACCCTGGGATGATGACCGGAGCTTAAGGCAGATGCCTAACCGACTGAGCCACCCAGGCATCCCTGAAACTAATAGCCAATGTGTCTGCCAGTAGGCATTCCAAGAATAACCGTAGCAGCCCCCTTCACCGGGGCGGAGCCCAGGAAACACCCCCGCCCTTCCTCAGTGTGCTCCCACAGCACACAGGAGGCAAAGCGGATTCACTGGCCTTTCAATTCCGAAGTTGGAAAAAGTTCTGGAGCTGGATAGAAGTAATGATCATGCAATAACATGGAGGCATTTAATGCCACTGGAGTGTACTCTCAGAAAAGGGTTCAAGTGCTACATTTTATGTTATGTATATTTTACCACAATAAAAAACAAATTAACTACAGTGAACTCAGTCATATGGATGTAATTTAGTGATGATAATATTAAGGAAGAAGTTTCCAAAGATGAGTTAAAACAACCAAATTTAAAAATATACTTTTTGAAGTATATATTTATATATAAATACAATCAAAGTGTGTAATAAGAAAACAAGAGGCGCCCCTGGCCGGCTCAGTCAGAGGAGCATGGGACTCGATCTTGGCATTGTGGGTTCGAGCCCCATGTTGGATGTAGAGATTATTTAAAAATAAAATCTTTAGGGGCACCTGGGTGGCTTAGTTGGTTAAGCATTTACCTTCGGCTCAGGTCATGGTCCTGGAGTCGCAGGATCAGGTCCCGCATCGGGCTCCCTGGTCGACAGGGAGTCTGCTTCTCCGTCTGACCCTCCCCCTTCTCATGCTCTCTTGCTCTCTCTCAGTCTCTCTCTCTCTCTCAAATAAATAAATTTAAAAATAAAATATTTTAGAAAAATCTTAAAAAAAAAAACCAGAATGATGAATTCAGGATGATAGTTACTTAGACTGGGAAAGAGTCACCTCGTGGCTTGAAGTGTGCTATGATTAAGATCCTGTGTTTTGTTGAGTAAGGGAGTATAGGGGCTTATTACATTAAAAGAAAGAAAATGGAAGGAAGGGAAGGAAAGGGGAGGGGAGGGAAGGGAAGGGAAGAGAATTGGAGGGTGAGAAGCATGAATGGAGGAGATAAAGGGGGACAACAGGAAGGGGTGTCACATGTGTCTAAGATGAGACTATATCATGAAGCAAAGATATCAGTTAATCCGATTCTGGTCACTTGGTCATTTGGGGTCCTTTTATTTTCTTTTTCTTTTTTTTTCAGGAAATAGTTATTTGTTTCTATTTTTTTTTATTACATCCCAATAGCTAACCCTTTTAAAAGGCTAAACTGAACAATAAATTTTTTAGTGATGGATAAACATGCCAAACCCATTTGTAAAAAGTAAATGGATGATTAACAGTGCGTTTAGGATAGTGGCTGCTCTGGGGTGAGGAGGGGAATATGTCTGAACTCCCCTCCCTGATCCTGGCACTGCATTTCTTAAACTCAGTCGTGAATACATGGTTGCTCATTTTATTATTATTCCAAAAGCATACACATAGTTTATATGCGCTCTTTTGTATGTGTGATTTACTTCACAATTAAAAAGTAAAGAAGAAAGGGAGCATAAATTAATGAAATAGAATGCAAAGGAACAATAGAATTGTGAGTTCTCTAAAAACACAAGCACATAATCAAAGCTCTGATGAGACTGATCCAAAAAATAAGGAAGGCACATACATTCAGAATGCAAAAGAGGATACAAACACCTATAAATACATTTTAACTCTTAAGAGAACACTATGACCAATTCGATGCCAATAAATTTAGAATGGACAAAATAAGTAAAGTTTAGAAAACCGTGTACCAGGATAGTAAAATGGGACTTTCTCCGGGCACCCAGGTGGCTCAGTTGGTTAAGCGTCTGCCTTCAGCTCAGGTCACAATTCCGGGGTCCTGGGATCAAGTTATACACCAGGCTCCCTGCTCCAAAGGGAGTCTGCTTGTCCTTCTGTCCCTCTCCCCACTCATTCTCTCTCTCCTTCTCGCAAATAAATGAATAAATAAAATCTTTAAAAATAAGTAAATAATAAATTAAATAAAATAGAACTTTCTCCATCTCCTCCTCGGCTAAAGTTCCAGAGACCAAGAGCAAGACGTGGTTGCTGAATGTTTCCCCGCTCCTCAACAAGATGCCAAACTGCCTGGCCCCCACGGGGCAAGCTAAGGTTCGTGAAACCAGTTCTGCCAGCACGGGCCTCCACCCAGGTCTGGCTGCTGAAAGGAAAGGTCTGGAAGAAAGAAGGGTGTCTCTGGAGATGAGTGTTGAGGGAAGTGCTTTCCCTTCACCTCAAACCAAATGAGAGGGGATTCCAGGGGGTTGTATGGGCTTCCAGAACTAGGAGAGTCCTAAAGGCTTGCCCACACCTGAAAATCCTAAAGGCAAGTTCACAGAGAGCTGCCCGGCAGCAGAGAGAGCAAGGAGAAAGGGCTGTGTTAGGGGTACTCTGCTGACAGTGGCCAAAGAAACAGGCATTTACCGAGGGCAACGGTGAAGGGGTTGAGTGGGAAAGGTGTCTGCCCTCCAGGAGACAGGACCAGACAGAGAGGGTCTGACCGGGAGGACCAGATGGCCAGCGGAGTCAAGACGGTATCACACCACAAGAGCTCCTAGTGGAATGGGTGGGCGCCGGAGAAATCGGCAACATGACAAGCAGAGAAAGAGCCAGCTTTAGACTTTCAGAAGCCAAGGGAGCACCATTCCCCCTATAAATGCACCTGTCTCCTAAGACTGTGTCCTGTCCCTTACAACCCCTAGTCCAGACAGTCCTGCAGATAAAAGATGGTTCTCTCTCTCTCTCTCCATCCATCCATCCATCCTAGCCACATGCTGCTTATCCTGGAAATGCAAGGAAGGTTTAATTTCAAAAAAAGTAACTAATGCAATTCACCATAGCAACAGAGAAAATGAAGAAAAACTATAAGAAAAAGTGATAAAATTCAAATCTATGTATAGTTTAATTCAAAGCTCATGTTAAAAACAACATATCTCTCTCAAATAAATAAATCTTTTTTTTAAAAATACCTTAAATCTTTAAAAAAAAAATGGGGATGGGGCGCCTGGGTGGCTCAGTTGGTTAGGTGTCTGACTCTTGGTTTTGGCTCAGGTCATGATCTCAGGGAGGTGAGATGGAGCGGGGGGTCGGGCTCCTCGATCTGCAGGGAGTCTGCTTGAGATTCTCTCCCTGTCCCTCTGCCCCTCCCTCTGCTTGTGTGCTCTCTCTCTCTCTCAAATAAATAAATAATTTTTCTTAAATAAAGGGTGTTCTTGAAAAGTATGCAGCAAAGGTGCTTAGTGTTAAAACATCAGATGTGTTTTCTTTAAAATGACAAATCATGTTATCTAGAATTAAATCTAACAAAAATACTCAAGACCTATAGGAGAAAAATATAAAGCTGTACTGAAGGGCATAAAAGGAGACAAATAATAGAGTGATATGGCACATCCATAGAAGGCATGTCTCTGTAGCATTAAAAACAAGGATTTCCCCCAAACCATGTCTATAAGTTCAGTGCCATTCCAATCAAAATCCCAAAGGATTTTCTCACAGAACTTGATAAGATGATTCTAAAATAATATGGGAGGAAAGAGGGCCAACAACAGCCAAGGTAATTTTGAAAGCCAAACTTGGAGAATAAGAAATTATTATAAAGCTATCTACTATAATTAAAACTATGGTATTACTCCAGGAACAGATAAGCATGCCGTACAATAGAATCTGTAGAGACCAGACATAAACCCATAAGCACAGCTAATGTGTACTAGAGGTAGAATTGCACATCCTCATAATGAATTCTATAAACAATGAAGATAAATAATGAATAAAAGAATGAGTTATTCTATACATTATGCTGGGGAAATGACTAATTGTTTGAGGGAAAAAAATAAAATTGAGCCTTTTCCTCACATTGTATGCAAACACACAATCCAAGGTGAATAAAGATCTAAGTGTGAAAAAAAATTAACATTTCTAGAAAAAATAGGAGAAAAAAATAAATTTCCATGTAACATCAGTATGGGAAGAAAATCAAGATACATTAACTACAAACTATCAAATTTTTAATGTTGGAATACATTAAAATTTAAAATTTCTGTCTGACAAAGGCTTTGTAAATGAAATGGAAAAGATAAGTCACAGATTGAAGAGGTATTTTGTTTTATTTATTTATTCATTTTTTTTTTTTAAAGTAGGCTCCACGCCGCACAGAGCCCAACAAGGAGCTTGAACTCACGACTCTGAGATCAAGACCTGAGCTCAGATCAAAAGTCAGATGCTTAACCAATGGAGCACCCAGGGCACCTCCAAAAATGGTATTTTAAATAACAAAGGATCAGTATCCAGAATACATAAAGAACTTCAATAAATCAGTAAGAAAAAAACAACCCAACAGAATTGGGCAAGGCATAGGAACAGAAGGAAACAGGGTGGTGAATAATCACGTAAAAATAAGCTTTATCTCCCTAATAATCAGGGCAACAAGTGGGAACAAGAGGATTCTATTTCATACTGATCAGATTGACAAAATCTTGTAAGACTGAAAACACTCATAAGCCCACGGCACTTTTATGCTTTTTGACAAGAGACTGTGTGGGTACAATCCCTTTGAGGAGGAATTTAAGACTATCTAGTAGATTGGAAGATGGTCAAGTCTCACAATACAGCAAACCTAGTTCTAGGTAGCCACTCTGAAAAGTTTCAGGCGTACAAGAAGATGGGTACAAAAATGTCCATTGCGGTCCCGTTTGTGATGGTGAGAAAGTGGCGATGAAGATCATTGGGAGAATGGAGATCTGAAGCTGTGGTGTATCCAGACGTGGAAATGTCACACAGCAGTTCAAATAGACCAGATGCATACATACTACCTCTCACGTTTGTCCCCTATGCCACCTTTTTGCCCAAACAAGGCAGCAGATGCCTAATGGGCCTCCTTGCTTCATCCACATTGCTTCCCAGGAGCCATCCAGCAGCCAAAGGCATACCTGACATTGTCACTTTTTTTTTTATTAAAGATTTTTATTTATTTATTGAGAGAGAGAGACAGCTCGAGCATGGGGAGGGTAAAGGCAGAGAGAGAAGCAGACTCCCTGTTGAGCAGGGAGCCCAACATGGGGCTCGATCCCAGGACCCTGGGATCATGACCTGAACCAAAGGCAGACGCTCAACTGACTGAGCCACCCAGGTGCCCTCAGAATCAAATGATGTTGTCACTTGACTGCTTAAAACCCTGAGGACCATGGCCTACAAAAAAACCCCAAATACCTGAGCCGAGCCCACCGAATCCTCGCTGATATCCCACAAACCTTTTCAGTCCAGGCTTGCAGGATTGTTCATGGTTGCTCAGACAGACCAGCTTTTCGGCCCCCTTGGTCATAGGTCATAGGACTCGCTCCCCCTGCCTGCAGTGAGCTCTCCTTTCCTCAGCCCCTTCTCATCCATGTTGATGCCCCTGGTGAAGGGCATCAGTCTTCAGACGTCCATACTCAAAGCCCAGCTCAAGAATCCTTGTGCCTCCACACACCCACAGTCCTGATTCCCCACTCCTCTGTTTTCTGTAACCCCTCTGGCCACCACTCAGGCACAAGACCAGGTTCTCTTCGTGGTAGGAACCATAGCAAGTCATCTCCCACTCAGAGCCCAAGCCCAGGCCTGAGCAACAGCACTGATCTCCTTTCCAGCTTCCCATGTAGGCTGGTGACTGTGGAGAGCCCCGGAGAGAGCTCAGAGGCCGGTCCCCCTGCCCGGATGCTGCTGTTCCCTCCTAGCCTTGTCAAGTTGCATCACTGTGCGTAGCTGTTTCCCTACTTGCTTCCTCTGCATCCCTGCACCAAGTTCATCCTGGGACCAGCCCTGAAGACTCACCAGTTGAGCCCCCAAGATCCAGGAGCTCCAGCCTGCTGGACACATCCTGGGAGAACTTCCGTAGGAGAGAACTTCACCCGGCCCCACCCAGAGGGCACCCATGACCCAGACACTCAAAGCCAAACTCCGCATGTCCTCCCCCACTTTCCCACACAGGTGCCCCCGAGCATCAGCCAAGAAGGAGGAGAAGCAGCCTGGGTTGCAGAGGGAGGAGGACCACCTGGAGAGCAAGACTGGACACAGCCAGGGAGGAAGGAGCGGCATCAAGGCTACTGAATGTTCTCGTGGGCAAGTTTGTCAGAAAGACAGCACAGGGCCCAACCTCATGGACAATGAATCAGAATGAATCAGAGGAGTACCATATCCCTGTCCCTGCCCAGAGGGTGCCAGACCTGTAGCCTTGTAAAGCTTTTCAAAAATCCTTATGATGACACTTTTTTATGGAAGTTTGAAGCGAAGGAGTGGAGTCTCTCCACCTGGCGAGCATGCTGGCAGGTTTGGGCGTGTGCACCTGTGGGCCAGAGCCGCTGGGCGCTGCTGTGCAGAACAGAAGGAAAAGGATCTGGACATCCCCGAGGACGGAGGGGGAGAGAATCAGAAAAGAAAAGGAGAGGGAGAAACCGGTCAGTGGGGGAAAGGTGGGCAGCTAGGGACAAGGCAGCAAAAGGCAGAGTTTGAAAATACGAAAGAGTGATTTTAAGTCACAGCTGGGTGATGCTCAGTGTGACCCCTCCCTGAGTGGGCAGGAGAGTCTGCACATTCCCGGACCTTTGTGTGTGTGGATCTCTCGGGAGTGGAGGCAGAACGATGGGTCATGGGGGTAAAAGCAAGAGGGTCCCCGGATCTGCACCTTGAGAGCATGGGGTCCCTTAGGGATCTGTGGGATTCTTTGGAGAGGTGGTGAGACTTCAGGATGGGGATCTAAGACGCGCTGATCTAGATCTTAGGTGCCTTCAGTGGATACCTGCATCACTCTTGTTAACTGCATACCACCCAGTAAAGCAAAAAAGCCATTTACCTTTTCAGAGTATACCCAAGCCCTCTGCCATAAATGGATACATGGGCACACCGACCACATCCCACGTGGTGTTTAACACCCCTGCCCTGCACCTGGCCACCTGGCCACAGCCCACGGTCACTCAGTTACAGAGGCCACAGAGTTAACCCGGGTCAAAGTCCATCCGCAGATGGGGCAGTGAAGGCCCAGAGAGGGATAGCAACTTTCTCAAGACCACACAGCTAATGGGTGCAGAGCTAAGGGTTACTTTTCAAACCCCCAGGTTTGGGATTGGTCTTGGTGTACGGCAGCTGCTTGTGGGTTAGGCTGGAGCCAATTCGGGTCTGAGGGCAATTCATTAAATCATGTCCCCGGAGTCAGGACAGGAGACAAGGAGGCCTTGTTTTCTACATGAATCTCCAGGGCTATGAGCTCCAAGCAAACACATTCCTGAATGTTTGCCACCACATTTAAGATCCGAGCAAAGAAGTTATAAATGGGCTTTTTCTCTCTGCAGATAAGAGAACCACAGGACGTCAGGTCTGCGAGAGATGGACTAGTGAGATATTCTCCTGCCCAGATTCTCCACAGCCTAAGAATCTGAATTCTCTACCAGGCACCCTTAGAGCCCCACAGGCAAGCAAGCTGTGTGTGTCTCTATAACATCTTCAGTAAACTCAGGATAGATTTCGAAATTGTGCTTACTTCTTCCATCAGAGAAAAGCAATAGGCATGCAATGAATGACATTGAATGTTTGGCAAAAGTCTAATTTATTTCACTCTTCAACAATCCATTTCTTCTTTTTTTAAGATTGATTTATTTATTGGGAGGAGCAGAGGGAGAGGGAGAGAATCTTAAGCAGACTTCCCACTGAGAGCAGAGTCCAACTCGGGGCTAAGATGATGACCCCAGCCGAAATCACGAGTCAGCTGCTTAGCCAACTGAGCCATCCAGGCACCCCAAGAATCCATTTCTTCAAGAAATGACCAAATGTTAATAACCATTGAGATTAGGTTCTGGATATGTAAGGGATTCATTATACTATTTTCTCTATTATTAATGTATGTTTTTCAAATTCAAATAGTAAGTTAAAACTATATACATATTTTTTGAAGTCAGCTTGTTAAATAAGTACCAAAAGGACTTCCACTGTAAACATTTTGCCTCTTAGTTAAAAAAAAAAAAAAAAAAAAGGCGCCAAATTGTTCCAGCCTATTGCCCCATGCTGGCATCAAAGCCCTCATTTTTTTAAAAAAAATTAATAAACAAAAACCAAGCTCATAGATACAGAGAACAGATGCGATTCCCAGAGGCAGGGGTAGGGTGTGGGGAGCAAAGTGGGCGAAGGGGGTCAAAAGGTTCAAATTTCCAGCTATAAAATAAACAAGTCCTGGGATTGTAACGTCCAGCATGGCAATCGCTAGTAACACCAGGTGGCATGTGTGAAAGTTGCTACGAGAGTAAATCTTTAAAGTTCTCATAGTAAGAAAAAGAAATTCTGTAACTATGTATGGTGACGGTTGTTAACGAGTCTTATTGTGATCATTTTGATCACAAATGTTAAATCACCGTGTACACCTGAAACTAATATAATGTATGTCATGATACCTCAATTTACAAAAAATAGCTCTCGTTGGAAAGATGAAATTAAAAGTGCTTCATTGACAGTGAAAACTGAGACTCAGTGCAGTCGGGGGCACTGTATGACCCCAGGAGGCAGCAACTGCATATCGTCTCTCTTTGTCACGAGCATGTCCCCCTGTGTGTGCGCACACGCGCGTGCACACCAACACGACACCGGCGGTGCATTGCTGAGTCCCGTGCTGATCACTGCCCCTGCTGGGTTCTCCGCACCCCTGCAGCAGCACAGCCGCCCTGCCACGCACTGGCCACATGATCTTAGAATCCCTCCCTCCCGCCCCTGTCCTCAGCTACCCTCTGGGCTCCTTGAAGGCAAGGATGAGGCCAGCCCTGCCCCCACACAGTGAGAGTAGGCACTCAGGAAGTAAATATTAGATGATTTTTCAAGTCAAGCAGCATAGCATTCTGGGGTTGGAATTGAGAGTAGGGAGGAAGACGGGAGAGAAGTGACCTGGGAAGTGACACTGGACCCACGCTCCTCATTTCTGCTACAATGCTTATTATCCAAGGGGTCTCCACCTCTCTGTCAGCAAAATGGTAATAAGGAACTTGATTCTGAGAGCACCTGGGTGGCTCAGTCGGTTGGGCATCTGCCTTTGGCTCGGGTCATGATCCTAAAGTCCTAGGATCAAGTCCCGCATGGGGCTCCCGGTCCAGTGGGGAACGTGCTTCTCCCTCTCTCTCTGTCTGCCGTTCGGCCTACTTGTGATCTCTCTGTGTATCAAATAAATAAATAAAATCTTTTAATAAATAAATAAAATGTTTTCGAAAGGAAACAACTTGACTTTGCAGGGTCATGGGGAAGAAGAGAAATGAGCAGTGCCGGGCACATAGTAGGTGCTAAGTAAAAGGCTGCTTGTGACTCAAACAATGACCCTGGGATGAAGATGACGTCTGATCCTGATCTTGGACCAAAGGTCAGTGTTTCCAGCTGGGGAATGAAGGGTTACCAGAGGGACATTAGCCAGAAGTTCAAGATCTTTTTCTAAAAGCCAGGGAGGAGAGCAAATTCACAGGTGTTGAATGCTTTCATATGCCATAACTTTAATTAATCCTCATATCAAGCTGGGAAGTGAGTGTTTCGTGCCCCGGTCTACAGGAGGAAAGGAGGATGTGTTGACTCAAGCAGGTGCCGACGCTCACGCAAGATCTCAGGGGCAGGAACTGGTGGAATTTCTGGCATCTGGGCAGGAAGTAATGCTGGGCTCCCAGTACTGTCCTTAGTCTCTTTAAATTAAATCAAGTTCTGCAAGCAGCTCAAAACTCACCCTCTTCGGGGCCCAGTCCCTGTGCCTTTGTTTAACAGCAAACACAGTTCCCTTCCAGGCTGGCCCAGTTCAAGCTGACGAGGACAAGGCCATTGGCCGGGAGGTTGCACTGAACCTCTCTTTTCCCTCCCTGCGGGCCACCCAAAGTACATGACCCTCCCTCCCCTCTAGGCCTGGAACCTTGCTCACACTGGGTTTGGCTCTGAGTACTCCAGCCTTGGACACCCCTCCCTCCTCTCAGAACATGGAGTGAAGAACTCTGAGGGGCTCAGAGTTTGGAGAGGGGTCTTGCCCAGAGGGACCATGGAGCACGAGAAAGGACAAACCCGGGTGGACATTCCCAGCCACCTCTTCACGGGCCATGAGATGCTTGGTCAAATGACTTCATCCCGCTGTGCCTCAGTTTCCCGCAAAATGGGGACAATGGCGGCCACCTCCATTCTCAAGGGTTGCTGTGAAAGTCTTTAAGACGACAATGCGTAGAGAGTGCCTGGCCGGGAGCAGGTGCTTAGTACATATCACGTTCCCAGTCTGGAGCCAGAGCAAGGCTCTGTGCACCGCCGATACGAGTCTCCTATTTTTCTATACGATGATTCACTTTTAAAACTCCGTCTCACACAAGTAGAAAGGCAGCGGCCCTTGGAAAGCTTTTATTTCTTGGTTTCATCAATGTTTGTTGAGTGTTCCCCAAGTACCAGGCACTGTTGTGGGCGCTGGGGATACAGGAGTGAACCCCCAAACCCTCGTCCTCGCAAGAGTACATTCCGGTGGGGTGGGGGGAGAGCAGTGAACAAAGAGAGAGTGTGTGACATCATGGACAGCGTCCAAAAAAAAGGAAACCAAGGCACGGGGCGGCCTAGAGAGACAGGGTACCCGTTTCATTCAGTGGGAACAGTAGAAGCGGACTCACCCCAAAATTAATAAGGCTTATGCTTCAAGGCATTTTGCACGGTCGGGTCCCTTCCTGATCCCATTCTACCCAATTTCTTATCCCCAGTCAGGGATGCTTTTTCCTAAACAGCACTCTCAAAACTTAAATAAGCTTCAGACAGGCCCCAAAGAATCTGGGTCTGGGCCCAGTGACCTGGAAAGCCCTCTCTGAGAAGGTCATATGGGAGCCTAGACTTGAATCCATGGAAAGGAACCATTCAAACGAGCAAAACAAAATTCTTAGCCCCGAGGAAGCCAGTGATCCTGAAAGGCCCCAGGCTACCTACTTGGCTGAGTGGAAAGGCTGCATCTGAAATCCCACCTCCAGGCAGGTCTCCTTGGAGCTGGAGAGCTTCTGTCTCCCCGGGGCCCCCTCTCCCCACAGGCTGGCGGCCTGAGCATGGTTCAGAGAAGGTGGGAGCGCAGGGAGGACAAGGGGCGTGGGCCAGCCATGGCCCCGGGCAGTGGCAGGGACTCAAGGCCAGCAGGAGGAAGGAACCCCGACAGACAGTGTCAGGGGCCACGGTGAACTTGGAGCAACTGGAAACTTCATGCACTTCTGGTGGGAAAACTGTTTGGCTGCGTCTTGTGAAGCGAAACACGCACTTTGCACATGACTCAGCTGTCGCCCTCCCTGGCATTTATTCTAGAGAAATGAAGCCCGATGCTCAAACGAAAACCTATACACGGATGTTCAGGGGAGCTTTTATTCACAATAGCAAAAAACTGAAAAAAAAAAAAAAAACACAAAAATGGCCCGTATGTCCAAGGGCAGACAAATGCATGAGCAAATTGTGGTCTTTCCCCACTGTGGAATCCTCCTCTGCATCACAAAGGCACAAACAACAGATATACCCAACAGCACGTGTGAATCTCACAGACATCACACGGCTTCTGGAAGAAACCAGACACAACAGAGTTCATCTGTAGGATACCATCATGTGACATTCTAGCTCCAGGAGCAGAGGGCAGGTGACTGTGAAGGAACATGAGAAAACTTTATGGGGAGAAGGATGTGAATTGTGATTGTGATGGACACGTCGTCAAAACCCATTTTATTAGATATTAATTGCTCTTCAGAACAGGTGCATTTTCTTATATATGTTAGAGCTTAATTGAGTAATGACCTAAGAAAATTGACATGAAAGTTACAACACAGTATAGTCCAAGGGAAAGACCCTCCTTGAGCTCAGCCTTCTGCCCCCTTCACTTTACATATCAGGAAATGGAGACCCAAAGAGGGGAATGACTTTCCCAAGGTCACATAGCAAGTCAGGACCATTAACAATGAGCAACTGAAGGGCTACTTCAAGTTCATGGAGTGTTTTCCAAACCTGCTCTGACTTAGTGTCCTGGATACTTTGTGAGGCTGCAGCACTGTCATTATGCCCAAGTTCCAAGTCAGCACACTGAGGCCCAGAATGGTTGGAAGGCTCACCGGAAGTCACAGAGCCAGCTTCCTGATGACCTACCCTGTTGACGGAGTGGGAGTGCAAACCCAGCTACTCTGCTCTCAAAACCCAGTCCTTCCCTCCTCCTCAGCACACCTCCTCTTGCCGACAGAGCAGGCGTCAGCTGGAGACCCTTCACAGAAGTCCCAGGGACTGGAGACAGAAGCAGGGACAGTGTGGAACTCCAGGGAGCTTTCTACTGTGGGGCTGTGGGCTGGGCCTGGCAGGGCACACCCAGGGGGCAAGGGGGCAGGGTGTGGGGGTGGGGGGGTACAGCCCAGGCTTTGCTTGGAAAGATCCGGTTTCCCCGGATGCTTTTTCCAGCATGGCCTGCCAGGGGAGATTAAGATCACAGAGAGCAACATGATGCCGCTAGAGGAGGAGATTAGTGGGTTCCAGGGTATTTGTCTCTCTCAGAAAGGCGGTTTGTTTGGGATCTGACTGCAAGCCACAGGATGAAGCCACGCCAGGCCCTGCTGGAGCTGACTCCAGGAGAGAGACGGCCCCTTGGGTGGGGAGAGGGAGGGAGGCCAGACCTAACAAGACTGGGGCTTTCAGAATCCCAAAAGGACCATGGAGGGGCTTCCAGGGTCCCATGTAAGCCTCCATTCCACCTGAGGCCAGAATACGTTAACAGACAGACGGCTGGTTTGCTGACCATCCATCTGGCCTTGACCTTGCACAGCCAGCCTGGAATGGGAGCAACAGGAATTTGTTTGCTCCAGAGTGAGAGGGCCTGGGCCCAGAGGGTAGGGGGCCAGAGGGGAGTAGCCAATAGCAAGAAGGCTGGCAGAACTTTAAACAAAAAAGTAAAATGTATAACATGTAACTGTAACCGAAGTTCTCACTGTCCCAAGCCCAGTGAGATATCGCCTGTATCTTCAGTAAGGTTCCTGCTGCCCCAGGGACTTTGGAGTGGGAGACCAAAGAGAAAGACCTAGCCCGAAGTTTGGGTGGGCTCCAGGGAGTTAATAAGGGAGCAGCAGAACGGAGAAGTAGCTCTCTCAGAGGCAGGACTGTGGAGCCAAAGTGGGTGGGGACAGTTTGCAGAAATTTGCATCTTAGAGGCTTTGCGTCCCCTGGGGGTTGAAATGAGAGTTTCGGTCTGTGTCATTCAGGTTTCCAGGGGCTCTGGCGTTCATTTGAGTCACATGTGTTCACGCCAGACATGGCAGTGGGGGTGGGAGGTGACACAAAATTGGATGTGGCGTGTCTCCTACCCTCAAGGTGCACCCAAGGGAAGTCCACAGTTAAGGCAAGCCGGCAGCTAGCTCCGGGGGGGGGGGGGGGGGGGGGGGG
>NW_019154115.1:5362311-5401691 GCF_002288905.1 Enhydra lutris kenyoni | reverse complement strand
AGGGAGCAGGGGTAGAGGAAGAGAGAGAGAGGTGAATTTTTTTTTCCAACCTGGGGACAGTAACATAAGGAAGCCCTCTGAAAGAGATCACATTTAGGCCAAAAGTTGCCAAATCGATAGGATACGCGGAGAAGGCCCTTCAGGGAACCTGGCCTAAACACAGAGGGGTGAGGGCCCAGAGCACTGAGAAGGTGGGGCACTGGAGGCATGAAGCCGGAGCCCTGCCGGAGCAGGTTGGCCAAAGGGTTAACCCTCCCCATTGCTGGGGCATGCCAGGACCTTGCTTGAAGATTACAGTCCTGGAAAGGAAACACCTGTGAAATAGACACATAAATAAATACAATGTTTTAAATACTGATAGCATTGCAGAGACCCCATTTCAATAAGGCTCTTTCCAAGCCCAGCCCAGAGAGCACCAGCTTGGTCAGGGCAGCGTTGTCTGGGATCGGGGGGACGTGTGAGCAGAACCAGCGGGCCGAGGAAGGTGGGGTGGGAAGAGCCTTTGCGGAGACCTCAGGGCAGGACCAGACACGGCACCATTCAGGCACTGGAGTGAGTTCCTCCTTGCACCTCCCGCCATTGCACTGCACACCGGTCTGGGCCTCGTGTGCGTCCCCGAATTCACCGTCTCCCACCGCTGCTAATTTGCTCCGTGCTCATTCCTCTCAGCAACTCACACTTCGGGCATCACTGCAGACCCTCAGCTGCATTACTGAGCCCAGCTGGCCCCACGGCCACCAGATGCACACCAGCTTTGCTCAGTTTTGTGAAAGTGTGCCTGCCTGAGTCCCGCTTGGGTCCTCCCCGCTCTCCCCTTCCCATCCTACCGAGATGTCCACAGGAACCCCCTTGGTGCAACCCAGGATCACCCCATGGGCAACCCTGGATCAGAGGGGGCTAAATAAGCCATACCCCTTCTTCTCCAGCAGCCTGTTCTGAGACTCATCTCATGAGGTTCTGTAGGAGGCTCCGGGAGACAGAACAGAGGCAAATCCGTCTTGCATCCAACAACACGCGCACAGATGGGCTTTGCAGATGGCTGGGTCCCAAACCCCCAGCCTCTCTGCTCAGCTGCCACACCCCTGACTTGACCACGTTTGGACACCCACTCTGGTCCCCATGTTGTCTGCTGTTCATAGCCAGTTGGCATGTTTACCAAGAATGACCTTTACTTTCCAACGGCAGGAACAACGTGATACATGACTTACTCTTTGTTTGGAAATTGCTTGCTCAAAGGCTAAGTGGCCACTCCACCAAACCTATCTGGTGAACTGTATTTTCACGGGCTGCTCCAGTGCAGCCTGAGTTCCGGGTGTAGAGCCCAAAACCACTGCCTGTGCGCTCCCACCCAAGTTCAGCCATGGGTAGGTACTAGGTGACCCTACACAAATCCCAGGTCTCTTCCCTGTGAACTAAGGAAGGATGGACATTCTCCAAGGTCCTTCAAGCCCCAATCAGAGGATTATGTGCCCCCCTCCAGTACCCAGAGAAAATCAAGTTCAGGTCTGCCTGACAAACCACCTCCCAGTTAACGTTCTCCCTGTAGATCACTCCTTTATCATACTTTTAATACCATGTATCTTTAATACCCTGCTTTTTGACTGGGATTTATGGAAGGTGGTAGTGTATGTATATGTCCCCAAAATTCAATGCAACATTTTTTAGCAAAACAGGGTGTGGGAAAAGAATGAAGACACACTCCAAATACAAGTCGTAGAAGGTCCAAATCAAGTTGTGTTTTGAAAAACCTGAGAGCAGCTGGGGTGCCTGGGTGGCTCAGTCGGTTGAGCAGCTGCCTTCGGCTCAGGTCATGATCTTGGAGTCCTGGGATCGAGCTCTGCTCCAGATCCCTGCTCAGGAGGGAGTCTGCTTCTCCCTCTGCCTGTTGCTCCCCATGCTTGTGCTCTTTCTCTCTTTCTCATTCTATCTCAAGTAAGTAAATAAAAATCTTTTAAAAAAAGAAAAGAAAAACATGAAAGCAGCAACAAAGTGGGGTGCCTCTTAGCTGTCACTGGCCTCAAGAGAGGCCAGATTCCTATGTGAGGCAACTGCTTGTGACTGTCCATATTAAATTACGGGGTGACCAAGAAGCTGACCTTGAAGCATTTGCCAATCTCACGTGATTGTTTCTTGAATATAGAAGCATTGTACCATATTTTACAGTTAGATCTAGGATGTTGGTTGGGATTGGGGTTGACAGGTACGAATAAAATGTTCCCCCTTCAAAAATAATAGAAAGAACATAAACAGAAGGAAAGGAGAGGAAAAGAAAGATGTTCCCAGAAGCATTTTCACGGAACAGCTCATTTTCCGAGATAAATTACTGACATTAACCAGGAGATATTGTGGGCTCTTCCCATCTGCATGGTAGTAGTATTCCGGGGAGACACAGTGTATAGTAAAGCCTTGCCAATATATTTGGTGTTTATTATGTAAATCAGAGTTTAGTTTTTAGCTCAGATAATCATCTCCATCAATGTCTGGAGAGATGTTCTAAAGTCATGTAGAATGCAAGACAATTCTTCATTGTGAGATGGGTTGAGGCACTGCAAAATATCTAGCATCCTGGCTCTTCCCAGGCTCCCCAATGCTGGCAGCACCCCTGTCAAGACTGTGGCGTCCAGAAATACCCATCCCCCAGCACTTTAATCCCCTGGGACTTTCCAACCTTCATGATAAAATGATCTGAAAGAATGCAATGGCCAAATGCACTAGGGTGGGTGAGGACAGGGCATGGGGATGGCTTCAGGACCCCTCCGTTCTTTCCAGGAGCATTTTTTTTTTTTCATTGAAATATTCACATACCATAAAATTCACCCTTTGAAAGTGGTTTCTCGTATATCCACAAAGTTGTGCAACTCTCACCACTAACTCCAAAACATCTTTATCAGCCCAAAGAGAAGCCCTAGTACTCATTTGCAGCTCCTCCCCTATTCCCCTCCCCCACGCCCTGGCAAGCACCAATCCGAGGTCCACCTCTGTGGACCCGCCCACTGTGGACATTCCATACAAATGGAATCACAGAACACAGTGGCCTTTTGGGTCTGGCTTTTTCACTTAAAACAGTGTTTTCAAGATTCACCCACACTGTAACATGGATTGGTACCTCATTCTGTTGAAAGACTGAATACTATTTCATTATATGGATAGACCACCATTCATGGGTGATTCATCCATTGATAGACAGTTGAATAAGGGCTAACTTTTGACTATTACAAATTGTGCTTCTATGAACATTTGTGTATAACTTTTTGTGTGGTCATACATTTTCAATTTTCTTGGATACATACCAAGTTGTTGTTGGGTCATATGGTAATTCTACACTTAAATTTTTGAGGACCTGCCTTTTTTTTTTTTTAAGGGATTACACTATTTTAAAATCCCACCAGCAAAGTATGAGGATTCCAATTTCTCCACATCCTCACCAACAGTTGTTCCTGACAGTCTCTTGGATAACAGCCAACCTGATAGGTGTGAGGTAACGTGCCATTGGGGGTTTTGTTTACATTTCCCCAATGACCAATGATGTAACGATCTTTCCAGGGGCTTTGTGGCTATTTGTAGATGTCCTTCAAGAAACATCTGTTCAAGTCTTTTGCTCATTTTTAACTGCGTCACTTGTCCTCTTGTTGAATTGTAAGAGTTCTTTATATATTACTGATACAAGTCTCTTATCAGATGTATGATTTGCAAATTTTTCTCCCATACTGTGAGTTGCCTTTGCACTTTCCTGATGATGCCTTTGGAAATACTGAAGTTTTAATTTTGATGAAATGCAATGTATTTCTCTTTCTTTAGTTGCATGTGGCATGAACCAGCTGTCCCAGCAGCCCCAGCAGCCCCACCTCCCTGTGCAAGGCCAGGGAATGGAGGCTGCTGGGATTTGAATGGGGGGCCTCACCCTTCCCATTTCAAAGCCTCTTGCTGGGATTCCATAAACAGGGTTTAATTCTCCAGATTAAAAAACCCTCTATCTCTGCTTCAATAAACTGTTCCCCAGAACGGGCAGCACCAACCCTACTAGTCATCCAAACCTTAGAGGCAATGACCCTTCTGGCCCTTTCTTGAAGAGTAAACCAAGCTGAGGGTGTGAGGGCCCTGAACCCCGAGTGGGCACCACATGGGGCTAGGGACACCAGAGGGGCAAGCTGGACAGTGAAGAAGGCCAAGGTCACCCCTTTGCAGAGGGAAGTCACCCCAAGCTGTGTTCTCCGTGGGCCTCAGCTGGGAACCCGTCCCTTTACTACCTCAGGCCACGCCCGGGTTTCCAGCAAAGGGCCGGGCTAAAATGTAAATATGCCCGCAGGTTGGGGACACGTTCCTGGATGGCTGATGCTGAACTATGCGGGGGAAATTGAGGAAATCCTGCAGCTGGGGAAATCAAGGCCCGGTGACAGCAAGGCACTCACAGTGAGTCCCTAGCTGGGGAGGAACCACACTCTCCTGCTCCCCTCGCTGACCTCCACTGAGCATGTTGGCTGGAATGAGGTTCATGGGTCTCCAGCAACAGGCAGGGCCCGTGGGACGTGAGCAGCTTGCTTAGAGATCAGGCACAGGGAGGTCCATGTCCCAGCAGGTGAGCTCCCTCACAGAGCACAGCAGGAGGGCCAGAGCAGCACCAGGACATGACCCCTTGGCAGGCAGGTGCCTCGCCTCTTTGGGACAACCCCACAATCTGGTTGTCTTAATAACAGTAACAGCAGCCATTCCCTGGTGCTTCCTTGAGCGCCAGGTACCAAGCTAAGAAACGTACATGCACATCGCATGGATCCTCCCGACAGCCCCATGAGACAGTAAGTGTTTTCCACGAGGACACGTAAAGGTTAAGTGACTTGCCCATGATCATGAACCGTTAAGAGCTGAACAGGCTTTCAAACCCAAGCACGCCAACGCCGAAGTCAGGGCTCATAATGACCATACTTCCCGGGAAATCTCAGCTCTCCTGAAGGTCCTTGCCGGAGTGGCTGGGTGGACTGCTCCTTAGCCGGCTTCATCAGGCTGAGCTTGGCTCTGGAGCAGTCAGATCCCTAGTCTGTTCCCCCAGGGGAGACCTGGGCTCTCCGCCGGTGTCACAGCGCCCCCTGCTGCTCACTCCCACACTCTTCACCAAGATCTCTTTACTGCCCAAGGGATGGCTGTTAGAAGCTCTGGGGTTCCCCAGACGGGAGCCCCACTCCCTCATTAACACCCTATGCTCTTAAAGGTCCTCCTGGGGCCTGGAGCAAAGCTGAGAGAAAATATGCATGTTTGTTTCTGGGTGCTGAGGTCGGGCTGGGGGCCCCAATTTCCTCTAGTTTGCCAGCCTCCCGTCACGAAGCAGGCAAGAGGAACCTACACACACTGGAGGCCAGCGACCCCACCCCAGCTCTTCACATCCCTGCAGACGTGTGTTAACCGATCTCGGTTCCCTCAACTGCCAGCGGATGACCAAAGTGCCTACTTCCCTGCTGGGGTCCAGCTGGGGTCCAGCACCCCATACTGAGCTCCTTCCGTTCCTGAGCCTCAGCCTCCTCAACTCCTGAGGTTTCTTGGCCACCTGGCCTTCACCTGTATTACCCCACTCAGTCATCACAGTAATGCACGAGGTGGAATAAGGAAATCGAGGCTCAGAGGAGTCAAGCAAGTTGCCCAAAGTCACATAGCCGGCAATATATGGAACCAGGATTCCAAACCAAGCAGCCTGGCTCCACCTGCCGGGCTCATAGCCACCATGTCACAGTGTCTTCCAGTGGAAGGATACCTTATACACTATGAAATGTGCAGACTTGGCATGGGGCTGGGGAGATCCAGAGGAGGAAGAAATTAGAAGAATTCGTAATTAGAAGAATAATGCCACAGTGGGAAGACTCCTGGGCTTGCATCCATCTTGGCAGACTTCCTGGAGGAGGTGGGGGCTGAGCCAAATCTCTCGGTGTTACAGGGTCCAGTGGTCAGGATGACTGGTGGAAAAGGGCCTGGCTGCCTTCCATTTGCCCGTGTGGAAAGGGGGAGGTTCCCAACTTCACAGGAACTTCGAGACAACAGGCACGAAGGGACTGTCACACTAATGAACACATTTGCTGGGTGTCTCTATGGACCAGGCTCAGTGCTAAGTGCTTCATGTGGGTTATCTTTTTTAATCCCCCAAGAGCCCTATGGGGTAGGAACCATTAATATGGCCCCTTTACACTTGAAGAAACTGGACTTTCCAAGACTTTGAGTGGCTTTCCCGAGTCCTCACAACAACCAAGAGAAGGCAGGGTTTGAACCCAGGTAGCCTGACTCCGTGCCCTGTGCTACCCACCCAAGTCATAGAGCTACACTTTCCCCAGGAAGAAAGCCTCTGGCCTCAATCTTCACTCTCCTGCCATCTCCGTGTGGACAGCCTTTCTAGGGGTTCCTCCTCGAAACTTTGCTTTCAGCTGAAGCAAATCAAGAAGAAGAAAAAAGCCTCCCTTTCTTTCTGTGTCCCAGCATCCAGAAGGTGTCAAACGGAGGGTGATCTCAGAAGCAATGGTTCTTGCTTGGGGAAAGACAGATTATCTGTGTCTCTGGCGCCCCCTGCTGCCCCAACGGAGAACTTCATGGGACTGCATGCAGCGTAGGGGATCACCCCAGTGCAGCCAGGCAAAGGGGGTCAGGAGCAGGGCTTCCCAAGCCATCTGTGAAGAAGGACCAGGCTGTTATTGTTTCTTTTTCTTTTTTTTTTTTCCTAACTTCCAGTCTGTCGCAGATGAAGACTTTTTGTAAGATGTAATACAAATGGAATTAGGGGTAAAAGTGAAATGAAATGAAATGCTTAAATATTACATGCAGCCATGTCAAATTGCTATAAAGGCTTCTCAGTGTGACTCTCAGTTCTCAGTAAGAATTTCCTGGGCCTGTCTTCAGGTGACAATGGGCTGTGAGCCAGCATGGACCCAGGGATCTGTCTAAGTAGCACTGGTCCAAAGGGTCACTGAGCAAAAGGCCGGGCAGAGATGGATGGCTAGCTAAGAGGAACCCATCCCCTGAGGCGCCGCCTCAGCAGACAGCAAGGATTCCTGTGCCCTTCTGAGTCTTGGGGCTGCTGCTAAGTCGGGGGACAGCTGTGCACCTGCAGTTGGGAAAGAAGGAGTAGCTTCGGTCTGAGACAGTCCCAAGGACAGTGTCCCAAAGAGGGTGCCCAGAAGCCAGGCCCTGGGCTCTGCCCTCCCCACCTGTAAGCAGGAAGGTGAGGCTGTCTGAGCCAATGACGTCTCTGGAAACAGCTCTATCCTCTAACAAGCTGGGAGGTTGGGGGATGGAGGTCTGAACCTGATGTGAGACCAGGATGGTGGATGCCTATTTTCTCGTTCTCATCACCTCCCCTCGCTGAGCTTCCTCTTCCACAAATATTAAAAATGAGGGACTCGGATTATCTCTGAGGTCCCTTCTACATCTTGTCCTGGAAGATCTGCCTGTCCTCGGTGGGGGCATTGGGGGGAGCACCGCAAGGCTAAGGTACAGCCAGGAGGAGAAACTGGAGTGGAATGGAAACACGCTGGTTGTGCACTGCAGACTGTCCCCAAGGCTTCTTGAGGACAAGGAGGGTCCAGGGCCAGGGAGACCAGACCGGGATTCTGGGAGGGGTGCGCACAGGGTGACCTTGGAGGGCAGAGGTGTGGCAGATCTGCTGGGCAGAGGCATTTGCTGAAACTGAAGAAGCACTGGAAGGAGGCGAAAACAGCTCTTTCCGTGTTAGCTAGCGGCCAGCCACACAGCCACACTCGTCTTGTCCCCTCCCCCACCAGTCTCAGCTACCCGCCCCCCCAACCACCCCGCCTCTAAGCAAAGTAAACCCAAGCGCTTGAAAGAGAAAGAGCAAACAGCTGCGGACCAAAGAGCCAGCTTCCCACCCATTCCCAGCCAAGGTGAACAGGCTGCGAGTTTGTTGACAGAGAAAAAAAGTCATCAATTTTTCATTACCCAGTGAAGGCAGCAGAATGTCTCAGGATGTCAACAGTTTCCAGGCAACAAAGACGAACCAAATACACAGGCCCCTCACCTAAAAAGATGTTTCCTTTACAAGCATCAGCTTGGATGGAGAGCAGGGGGAAGATGAGAGCCAGAGGCAGGTGAGATCACTCAGCAGCCACAGGGCCGGGTCCAGAGGCTGGGGGTTTGTGGCCATCTACGGTGACCTTGTTAGCAGAGCTTGTCAGACTATGACTCAAACTGAGCCTGCCTTTTGGAAGCATTCAGACACAAGACGTCAGAGCAAGACCCAAGAGATCAGTTGGCGTGGCTTATTCATCCCTTCATTCAAAACAAACATTTTTGAGCATTCCTAGGGCCTGGCGCTCGGGCCTGAAGCCCAGTCTAGCTGCAGAGATGCATCCATAGACCACCTCTCTTCACCTTACCAATAAGAAAACCAAGAGCCAGAGAGAAGAAATGACTGTCCCAAGATCACGCAACCATGTGGAGGCTGAGCTGTCCTTGAACCCGAAGCTGAAGGTGCTCTGTAGCCGTGCCCTGGTCCCCAGGGTGCTCGGGACTGGGCTCTTGGCAGGGGGCCCACCAAGTGGCCGGCCCAGACCAAGTCTTGTCCAGAATCAACACGGGAAACTTTCAAGAGACCTTGAGCAGAAGCGTTCGGATAGTGAATCTAAAAACTAAAAGGAGATCATTGGAATCTCTTGTGGTGGGGATATTATTGTGATTTTTAACTCTCAAGGTGGTTCTAACCAAAACAGGAAGGGTGGCCCTTTCCGGAGCGCTTTGTCAGGACTGCAGGCTCCCAGGATGTCTCCCTGTGTTTGCGCTGACATTTCCCAGTGAATGTCAATGAAGACTCAAGAATAAGTCAACACAGGTCCTCACAATAAATACCAAAGCTTGTTAGCAGAGTAAACCGTGTGCTTAGCCTGTCTTAAAAGAATCTTTGCTGAGTAAACAGAAGGAAGGCTTTACTTGAGAGTAAACAGAGCAAGGAGCTGGGCGCGCCCGGAGGGCTGGTAGGTGAGTCTGCCAGCAGAGGCTGTAGAGACATCTTCAAGGGGGGCCATGAGGTCAGAGGGCTTATCTCATGTTCAAGCAGAACAGACCTCTCTCCCCAACAGCCTCTGCTCCCATGAGGATCCCACCTCTCTCAGGAAGGAGGCAGAAACCAAGACTGAAAGGAGAACTTAGAGATGCACCTCATTTGCTCAGAGGTTCCAGGAACTCATGTCTTGACCCTCACAGGACCATTTTTATTTTTAAACACAATTACAATGAAATGTAGCCCTCCTGATGGTTCATCAGACAGCAGTGGGAAAAATGTCTTTGGTCCAGATAGGCCACCAGCTTTCTGTCTCTGTCAACGCTGATTCAGTATTATCCCTGGTGATAGTAGATGAGGAAATGAACCTTAGTAGCTGCTGATCTTTTGCCCACAACTTACACTTCCTTCATGGCCTTATTTACATGAGCGTCTCATTTTCCCAAGTAAAGACACATTACGGTCTGAAATCTTTGACCCGTAAACTTGTTAGTCTCAAAAACCCAAGTGCAACCACTGACTTAAAAGCATCTCAAGTATCTTTTCACCAGAAAAAAAAAAAAAAACCCTCAAATATTCCACTTCTTATTTAATTTATGGATTCCTTGCCTCTTTCTCGAAAAAATATGGGAGTGTGGATTGGAGTACCAATATGCAGCAAAATCATTAAAAGAGGTGCACACATACACAAATGTTTTAGTTAGTACCAAGAAAACAAGGAGGAAACATTCATTACCCATCTTGGGTCCATTTAACTGCTGAGAATAGGCATTGAGCCTGGCACTGTTTGTCAGTAGCTAAAGCTGAGAGGCAAGCCTGGTAAGTCACAGAACTCTTGCTATGATAAAAGAGGCCTGGCTAGCAATTCCTCAGAGGATACAAACTTTCTCTTGGCCCTAAATTTTAGAAGAATTTTCACTTGAGACCTTGTAACAACAAAACAAAACAAAACAAAACGGCCTCCGCAAGTTTTATGGCAAAAGCAGAAGTGGTTTTCATGTGGCTGTTTCTTCCAACAACCTTGGAGGACAGCCAAGGGCACGCCAGATAGCACAGCAGCTCAGTAACGTGCTTTTCTGTTTTTCGACAAGAAATGAACTTGAGCATGTAAAAAGGAAAAGTCAAACGTTCTAAGTAAATTACTCAGGAGGCATGACCATATTAGATAAAGTTAACTTGGTTTCCTCTTGGCAGAGTCACTGGTGGGCATACAAACATGCCTCTCCTTCCTGAAATGTGGACTGACTTATTCACTCCTGGGCCAACAGCCCACCTGCCCAGCCTGCCTGACTCACACACCCCACCCAGCCCAAGTATGCTCTGGTAAGAAAACGTCGCCTTAGCTAAGTAGCCATTCCTACGATTGGCCACTGTGGGGCAGCACTGAGCCAGCATCCGGAAAACAAACCCCCAAAAATTCGCTTTGTCATAAGCAAAGCCATCCAGCATATAAGCAAGTCTACCAATCCACTAAATCCATTCATCCTGAAAATCCCACATTTGGCTGTTTCCATAAATATTTAAAGGTGGAAAAATAAAATAGCCCCTCCAAGAGCAGAAATGTTTTCTGTGATTCTCTTTTCAACTTTTTAAAGGGTCGATCCATCATATAAAAACAGCAAAGAAATACTAACATTTTTTGAACAGGAACCATGCTGAGTGTCTGACATGTACCATATCGTGTAATTCTGCAAGAACTTGATGAGGGTGGTGCCATCATTATCCCTATCTTGTAGGTGAAGAAACTGAGGCACCCAGAGTTTAGACAACTCGCCTAAAGTCACACAGCGGGATTTGAGTTAATCCAGGCAATGTGACAGAGAGCATTTAACCTACCTCCTTAAAAACCTGTGATATCTCAGTCCACACTCCTCCCTGAATCAGATATTGTATTCCCTATCCCAGCCTCAGGCTAATAGCCAGCAAAATTTTTCCTTACTTTCTTTATTTTGAGGTAAAACTGTCTCCCAGTTGGTCAGAGTTCTTGCCTCCAGAGCTACATAAAATAAGTTGTTTTTCTTCCTTTTTATTAAAGATGTATTAATTTATTTGGTTGACAGCACAAATAGGAAGAGCAGCAGGCAGAGGGAGAGGGAGAAGTAGGCTCCCACTGAGCAGGGAGCCTGATGCAAGGCTTTGGTCCCAGGAACCTGAGCTAAAGGCAGATGCTTAACCCACTGAGATACCCAAGTGCCCCAAGTTCAGTTTTTCTTCTATGTTGAAGACACTTCACTTTTAAAAAATTAACGATAGTGTTAACTATTGCTCCCCAACCGCTATCCTCTCCCCCCAAAAAATCAGCCCTGTGCCTGGAACAAGTCATTATTCCCAGTTTACAAATGTGCCCCATCCCATTCCTGCTGGTTAACAGCACATGCTGGCATCTCCTGATGCAGAGGTTTAACAATAGATTAGTTACTTTAATTGGCTAACCAGTGTCCGAGAGGACAATGCCATTACCAAACCAGACTTAAAAGCTATTAAAAGTAATACATGGCTGTGGTTTTTAAAAATCCAAGCAACATGGAATGGATAAACTGAAATGGAAAATCTCACTCCCATCCTTTCCAACCCTTCTCAGAAGTAATCTCTTACCTTTTACTTATTTTTTGTTTTTTTGTTTTTTTTTCCTTTAACCCTTCCAGAATTTCCTTTACACATACAAACAGATGCATGTGAATCTTTTAGGGTCGTATTACATATACTGGTCTTCAGCGTGCTTGTTTCACTTAACAAGGTCGTCTAGATATCGTTCAATAGCAGCACTCCTGTAAACAGTCACATGAAAGCCTCCTCTCAGGCACTTTTCTTCTCTTACAAAAATGCTTCATTGAAATTATACATGTATTTTTTGGATGGATTTCTGCAAGTGAAATTCCTGGATGAAAGAGCACCTTTAATTCTGAGAGATGGAACCCAATCACACTCCTTAGAAAGTTGTAGTAAATTACACTCCAATCAACAGTTCATTTTCCGAGCGTGGTCAATGTGGCTTATTATCCAACTGGATATTTGGAGACAGTTATTAATTCATTCTTTCAGACCATGTTTATCATGTACCTTGTACTTGTCAGGCACAGCATGAGCAGCTGGGTTTGCCCTAAACCAGGAGTTTCCAGTGCTAACCCGCAGACTCTTCCTGGGACTGGTGAAAATGCAGGGTTTCCGCCGCCTTCCGCCTCCCCCAGCTTTGGGTTCCTCAGACTGTGCAGCGTGCAGGGGCCCAGGAAACTGGGTAGTTGTTGCTATTTGTTTCATTCGGATGTTTTGTTTGGGTTTGGTTTGGTTTGGTCTGGTTTTAACAGCTGTCCAGGTGCCTCAGCTGGATGATGAGAGGCCAAAAGCAGAACAAATCACTTCTTTTTCTGGGCGAAAACGCTTTCCGGAAAGGAAGGTGCTGGGAAGAGTCAGCACCTACTTCCCTAAAGTAAAACAGGGAACTAGTTGGAGTGATATTAACTATCAATACCCAACCGCCCCTTCCCTCGAAAACCAGCTCTGGGGCAGGAATGGGTCATTGTTCCCAGTTTACAAATATGTCCCATCCCATTCCTGCTGATTAGCGAAAGTGCTGGAATTCACAGCAGAGTAGTAGTAGTAGTAGCAGAGTAGTAGTAGTTTCACAACTAGTTACTAGTTACTTTAGTTCACTAACCAGCGCCCCATCCTGCTAAACCTCCACCTAAAACAAACTTAAAAGCTATTGCCAGCGCCGGGGATATTAATGAGCATGCGCAAAAGGCTCCGCGGACCCGCGCGCGCCCCTAGTGGTCAATGGGCCTCGGTGCAATTGAGAAGTTCGGCTTCCCTCGGCCACCCCAGGCTTTTAGCCCCGCCTCTCGTCCCGCCCTCCCAGCACGGACTTTGATTGGCGAGCAGCGGGCTATAAAAGCTCGAGCGCGGGGGCCCGACTCTCAGGCACCTGCGCGGGTTGAGGGCCTAGCTTCTGTGGCGCATGAAGCCGGGGTGGGCAGAGGACTCTTCATCCCGCCGCCGGCCCTCCGTCTCCAAGCTCGTGCACCTTCTCCATCATCCTAGACGACATGGACGTGACAGGGGAGGTGACAGATAGGTCACTGTGTCCGGAAGGCAATTTGCGGGGCCCCGGAGCGCCACACGTTTGCCTCTGTTGCCTCACCGGCTGAGAATTCCTGGTTCAGCACTGAAACCTGGCTGGGGCCTCACCTGGGGATATCTCCAGACGCTCTTGCCTTCGGTTTACAGAGCCGGATCCCCCGGGTTCTCACCTGAGGGCCTGGCCGCCCACACCTGTACCTGGCAACCTGGAAGGTGCGTACTAAGTGGGGAAGAAGGAAAGGAGGGAGGAAGGGAGGAAGCTTGCCGTGGGGGGCAGGCCTGGTTTTGTGCTCCTGTACCGGCTGCTACAATAAGAACATTCACTGGTCCAGAGACTTGGGTTCCAGTTCTGGCTGTCCCATTCCCTGCTGCTGAGCAAGATCCCCCTCCCCTCTGGGCCCCGAATTCCTCGTTTGTAAAAGGAGAAAGTTGGACAATGTGATGAATGCATATTGAACACCAACAATGAGCCAGACACTGTGATAAGTAACGAGGATACAGGTGAGCAACGCAGGCAGCCCAATCCCCAAGCTTACTGTACGGAGGAGGAAGATACTGACCAAACTGCCACAAACGCATAATTACACATCTACTGGAAGAAGCGGTAAGACAGGGAACTTGCAGCAGAGGATTTAATATAGCCTGGGGTGGCCTTCCTAAGGCCTGGAGCACTAGAATTAACTGGGGTAAATGGTCAGTGGCCTGGCTCGAGAGTGGAGAATAGCAAGTGCAAAGATATGGAAGGTGAACACACATTTTTTTTTTTTTTTCATTGTATTTGGATGTCCCAATAACCCTCAAAGTATACAAGCCAGAAGGGTGGAAGCTGTGGTGAGTTAAACTGGGTAGAAGTTGGAGGGTTCTTTGGAAGCCCATAACTCCTTGAGCGATCCTGTGAAAATACACGATGGCCCTGACCCCTTGTCCTTCTATAAGTGTTCGGAAGGATTGTTTGTTTTGTTTTGTTTTAAAGATTTTATTTATTTATTTGACACAGATCACAAGTAGGCAGAGAAGCAGGCAGAGAGAGGGAGAAGCAGGCGCCCTGCCGAGCAGAGAGCCTGAGGGGCTCAATCCCAGGACCCTGAGATCATGACCTGAGCCAAAGGCAGAGGCTTAACCCACTGAGCCACCCAGACACCCCAGTTCAGGGAGGATTGTTGAATCAGACCTGAACAGCTCAGGTTTCATGATGCAGGCTGTGGGGTGTCTGCAATCTGACTCTGAGGGGCCTCTCCTGGCTGCTTCAGAAGAACCAAAAATACCAATGCTCGCTTGAAAGTGGCCCGTCTTTACCTTTAGCAGAATTATCCAGGCTTGTTTGCAAAGATAAGTTGGAGAAGAGGCTTGTACAGTGACAGGGAAAAAATCAAAGGCCCATCACCGTACCTTACAAAAGCGCACGTGGGGAAGGGACACCATGTCGTGGTAGAACTAGTGGAGACAACGGAGGTGGCAGACCCCGCTTTGCCTGCCATTAGCTGTGCGAACCTGGCAGGCACTCAGACTCTCTGAGCACCAGTCTGCTGTGTAACCAGGGTGAATTCACTGCTTCTGACATGGTCAAGTTCAAAATGGGAAAACCTGTGAAAGTTATTTCTAAACTCTAAAGCATTATGCGACCAAGCTCATAAACACCTCGTTCACTTTGTTCTCTCAGAATTTTACTGTATATGCTCCTTCAAATTATGAGGAGTAAGGATTTGACATATTTTATTTGAATTTGTAGCAATATACCAAGTTGTTTTGTTGCATAAATATTTTGAATTCTTTCATTTTAATTAGAGTGTTTCTCTTTTCCAAAAGGTGGTTTTAGAATTTCATGTGTGGTTTGCTCATCATTTTTAGAAGAAAGGGGGGGGGGGAGTAAAACAGTTGACAGGAGCTTTGAATTTTTTTTATCCCATTGTGCAACACATTCAGTGACAATATGGATTTTTTTTTAAAAATTGTTGTTCTTAGATTGTTTGTCAGTGAGCAAGTCTGTTCCTAAAATTCTCCCTGACACCTAATCCTGGCTCCTTGCTGATGCAAGATTATAAAAGGGGTGAGTGAGCCAGCCTTGGACCTGGGTATGCTTTCAGTGGCCACAGGAGAGAGTTGAACAGAATCTTGGGAACAATGGAACTTTTTAAACAAAGTATAGAGTATGTTTGGTGAACAATCAGTAGCATGAAACCAGTCATGAGAAACCAAAGCTGCTGGCTGATTGCAGAGGACTGAAGGTGGAGGGGGAGTGTCTGAAGAGCACAAGGCTTAGGCTGGCTGGACCTAGGGATTCTGAGAACCAGGGATGCCCGCTGTGTTCTTTGTACCTTACACAGAAGGGAAATAGCATCTGCATACCAGCGAGCATTGATGGGCCAGTCCATTCCCCCAATATAAACTAGATATCATTCCCATTTTACAAAGAAGAAATTAAGGGTCAGGAGAACTAAAAAGGCAGTGGAACTGGGCAGACTTTTTAACTCAGTATCAGATGAATAGAAGGTTGGCATTTCTGCATGTGTCAGTGGGTCTCCTACTTTATCAGATCATTCTTTGGAAAGGTTCTTAGCTCTATTTAGGGTTTTACTACACTAAAAGATTTCTTTTCAAAAGCTGGGCCCTCCGATGAGGCCATGTTTGCACTGGAGTCTTGCTATAGCGCACATTTGTCATTGTATATAGTTTGGGTAACTGAACTTGGTATTTGTGTCCCAATCTACCACTTAATTTACAGCTGTTCTAGATTCTGTTTTCCTTTATCTTCCTGTTAAGTGTTCTCTTTAATCCATTCAAGGTATTTCCTTGGCTAAGGGAAGTGTCCATATTCCCTCCTCACACTTAAGTGCTCACAGAACGTACAGAATTTCAGAAGTCTCCAGAACCCAATGAGGCAGGCCCTATCATTATAGATGAGTAAACTGAGGCAGGAGGGGAAAAGGAGCAGGGACATGGGGAAAGATGCTACGATCAGGCTTTGCAGAGCATCATCTGAATCCTTCTACCCATTTACTAGTCTTTACCTCATGTTAACCTCTGAGCTCCCATTGACCCACCTGTGACATGGGTCTTACCCTGGGCTTGTTATGCAGAATGACGGGACATGCTGGAGATCAGCAGAGCACTGGCTGTTAGCTGATGAAGATGAGGAGGAAAAACACTTAAATGTGTGTGTAGATCAATCTTTGGGTAAGCTCTTCACCCATGGAGTTTCATGCTCTACCAAACCAGCCAGGCACCCCACAATCACTTATGACCCATTTCTCATGTGCACAAAATTTTAATGACCGTAACCTCTAAGTACTACTATTCACAATGCACTTCCTCTTTAAGATCTTAAAATAACCATCCCTTACCTTACTTAATCCTTTTTGAGCTTTAGGAAAAGGGCAGTGTGCTGTATGCAGTTTACCAGGACTTGTTCTTAATCTAACCTTAAGAATTCCTCTATGTCCACAGCTCATTTTCACTGCTGATCATTGAGGATCATTTTATTTTCTAGCTGATGGACTTGGGGTTTTTGCTGTCTTCTAAGTACTGCTTTAAACATTCCAAAAGATGCATCCTGATGTCCTTACTTAGTTTCTCTTGGGTAATAATGCACAGCAGAATTGCGGGGTTGTGTTCAATTCTGTGAGGTACACCAGCCCCTTACCCATCTGGTTCTAAACACTAATGGTTTTGGACAGTGGACAGTTGGGGCAATGACATCCTGCTTTTCACCAACTCTTGATCTCTAATAGAGACAGAGGAAAGGGCAAGATGTTCAGGTGCCTGGCACCTAATAGGTGCTCTGAAGACAAAGTAACCACATTCTATAAATCCAAATCTTCAGGTCCCCTGGTATTTTGAAGTGAACCAGTCTCCACACCAGTGCTCAGCCATCCCCTTCCCCAAAGGTTACTTTGTTAGTGTCAAACACAGATTTGAATTTTGGTTTTAACCTCTTTGTGTAAATGGGGACTCAACTTTGAATTTTCTTTTTTTGAGAAAGAGAGTGAGAAATCAGAGTAGGACGGAGAAGCAGATTCCCCACTGAGCAGGAAACCCGATGCAGGGCTCAACCCCAGGACCCTGAGATCATGACCTGAGCCCAAGGCAGAAGCTTAACCGACTGAGCCACCTAGGCGCCCCAACAAACCTGAATTCTCACCACTCCTTCAGTATTTCTGAATTATAAGCCCAGAGATATAGCAGTATTCTACCTCTGATGACTCGGCACAGCTCAAAAAATTTGTAGCCAGGATTTTACTTAGGATTTTTTTTTTCTTTTTAAAGATTTATTTGACAGAGAGAGGGTGCACAAGCAGGAGGAGTGGGAGAGGGAGAAGCAGGCTCCCTGTTGAGCAGGGAGCCTGATGTGGGACTCAATCCCAGGACCCTGGATTATGACCTGAGCCGAAGGCAGATGCTTAACCAACTGAGCCACCCAGGTGCCCCTTACTTGGGATTTTTAAGAGGCCTTGATTATACCAGAACCACCGACTCTTACTCCTGTCAAGGAGACAAACCCTGTGGTCATGAACTCACACAGGTGACTCTGACAAGGCATCTGCTCTGATCCCACCTCTCCATGCAGTTCCACACGCAACATTAGGTATTCTTGGCACAGCATCTGGCTGGTGCATTATTTCTCACCAGGAGTTGGTGGTGGCAGGGGGCAAAAACCCAGCTCTGGGGTCATACCAGAAGAGGCCGGCAGCCAGTGCTGCAGCGAGGAGATCGTCTGTGCACTGCATATCCCCAAACAATGGGCAAAACCAACAGTAACCAAGAGTTCAGCTTTTTATTGAGCAGCTTACACAAGTAGTTTAGTCAAAAAGACCAAAGCCCATGTCATCATCAGACTCCTCAGATTCTTCTTTCTTTGCTTCCACTTTCTTCTCCTCAGCTAAAAAACAGAAAGTCAACACCTGCTGAGTATTTTAAACTCCAAAGAGCTCCAGGCCCCTCAACTTACCTGGTCAAAAATGTCCTAGCCTTGGTTCCAACCATGCCCCTGGCTGTAGGGTTTCTATACATCATCTACTCTTAGCAAATTAAATATTATAGGCATCACTGCTCTTCATCTCCACTCCTCCCTCCAATTTTTTTTTTAAAGATTTTATTTATTTATTTGACAGACAAAGATCACAAGTAGGCAGAGATGCAGGCAGAGAGAGAGAGGAGGAAGAAGTCTCCCTACTGAGCAGAGAGCCCCATGCGGGGCTCGATCCCAGGACCCCGAGGTCATGACCTGAGCTGAAGGCAGAGGCTTTAACCTACTGAGCCACCCAGATGCCCCTCCTCCCTCCAATTAAAAAAAAACAAACAAACAAAAAAACAATTGCCTACCTGGGGCAGCAGTGGTGGAAGGAGCAGGACCTCCTGCTGGCGCAGCACCAGCTACTGGGGTGGGTCCACCAGCTCCTACATTGCAGATGAGGTTCCCAATGTTGACGTTGGCCAGGGCCTGCAACACACATGCATACGCCGATCACACTCATTCTGGCCTTTTGTTACAGCACTCCCCCCACACACACACCTCCAAAGGTACCCCCGCCTTGAAGAGACAACAACCAATTCCCAACACTGTATCGTTCTTCCTTCTCTGGAGTCTCCCAGTGACATTTGGCTGCTACTTAGATTCCCCAAGACTTAGACTAGTTTATGACCACATAGCTGTATTAAAAATTAGTCACACACAAAAAACTAATCAAGCTTTAAATCTTACAATTGTATTGCCATATTTAAGTAGCAAGACAGAATAACTAACTAAATTCCTTCCTTTTATAGGTGAGAAAACTGGCCCCAAAATGCTGGTGTAAGTTGTTGGCAAAAAAAACTCATGCCTCCTTAAACACTCAAACCAGGATTCTTTCCATGGTTCCAGATCTCCTCTTAACAGTGAATTCAATTTTTCAGACTGCTAAGTCCAGGGACTTTATTAAAGAAGAGGACCTTTACTAAAGGCACAGTGTTTTCAATCATTCAAAACTCTCCGGACACAACGTGAAGAGATGAAGCTAATAGCCTCTTGCCAGAGATTAAGTAACATAAAATAGGAAAGATAGCCAGTGCCAAGTTCCTTGGGTAGGAATCTTGTCTTCTTTAGTCTTTTTATATCCCCCAAAATAGTAAATGGCCAACAAAAGGTCACTACATCCAATTTCCATGAAACCAGACGATCATGCAGGAATAATGTGCTTGGAACAGCATGGGCGATATTATCCCCTGGGTGGCCGTTTTAAGGAGTCATTTGATGTGCACGTGTGTATACCATATATACATTTATGAATGTCATGGTTTCAGAACAGAAGCAAAGAGAAACCAGACTGAAATCAAGAAGTAAAAGACATAAACTTTAATTAGGCTCTAGATAAGGAACTATGAGGAAATATCACTTAAAGATCCAGTGGAATATGGCACTTTCCAGCCTTTTTAGTGTTACACAAATACCTGACTTAATCAGTAATGTCCCCAGATTTGCTTCTCCACATCACTTGGCTGCCCTCACCTTACCTTTGCAAACAAGCCGGGCCAGAAGGGCTCAACATTCACACCCGCTGCTTTAAGGAGGGCATTGATCTTATCCTCCTAAAAAACAGCAAACCAAAGTGTAGTTTTCGTAAACGTCTCCAAAACACTGCAAACGAAAGTCACTGAAAACGTGTGTCCAAAACCGTGTTTAACCGTTTCACAGATTCTACCTATATTTCATGTGCGCTTATTTAAAACTGACCCATTCTTACGCTCTTACCATCACCAGGAGCAAACGGAATGCACCCGGCTCCGGTGTGCCTGGCCCCTCGCAAGGCGGAGCATCGCTGCCATTTCGCAGGCGGGGACTTGCCCAAGCCAAGCCGCTATATTAAGTTGCGAGTCAGGGGCGGAGATAGAGCAAGCTAACCTGCTCTCCACATCCCGCAGCCTGGCCCAACAAGGCCTAGTAAGAGGAGCGCAGGAATTCAGGGCCACCAAACAGGGAGTGTCCCGGGTGCGGTTAGGATCCCCACACGCCGCGGAAGTTTCGCTGAAGCAAAACCCAAAGCCGCGGCGCGCAGCCGGGCTGTACTCCAGTCCCCCAGGAAGCTGGAGCACGTGGGCCCGCCGGCTGCTGGGCCCCTCTACCGGGCCGGGGATGTTGATGGCGCGGGTCTGGCCCGCACTCACCGTGACCGTCACCTCATCGTCGTGCAAGATGAGGGCCGAGTAGATGCAGGCGAGCTCCGAGACCGAGGCCATGGTGCTGGCGAGTGCTGAGCGGATGTTGCCGGCGCGGTGCTAGTCGCCGGGTGAAGTGAGGGCCTCACCCCAACATGGCCTTAGCTTGCTCGGAAGGACCGAGCATCTTAGCGGCAGCTGAGGAAAAGGACATTCCGCACTTGCGCAGCCTTTTTTTTTTTTTTTTTTTTTTTAAGATTTTTATTTATTTGACAGAGATCACAAGTAGGCAGAGAGGCAGGCAGAGAGAGGGGGCCGGGAAGCAGGCTCCCGGCTGAGCAGAGAGCGCGACGAGGGTCTCGATGCCGGGACCTCGAGACCACGGCCCGAGCAGAAAATGCTTTAACCCACCGAGCCAACCAGGTGCTGCCAATGCGCCTCTTATATGGATCACGGGCCAATCGGTGCCTGGGCCTGGCGGAAGAGGCGGGGCGAGAACAGCCCGCCCGGAGCACTGTTGGTGCCTGAGCATAAAGCGCGACTCGTTCGTTAGCGAGTTCAAAAAATTGGTGGTTCCTGAAACTGCAAATTCTTTGGGTTCGGCTAAAACTCAGGGCTCGTGAACAGTAAAAATACTTTTAGGAAAAAGATATCTAGGTAAATGGATTTCACCCCCATCTACCGTGTGACACTATTTGGACATGTAATGACGTCGCCAGCCTCCCGGAGCTGTGCCCACCTGGAGCGCAGGAGCTAAACGTCAGCTTGGAGGCTTCCGGTGCGTAGCGCGGCGTCTCCGGTGGATTAAGCGGTGGAGGAGGAAACGAGAAGCTTGCCGCGCGACGGTAGCAGTGCCATTGGAGCGCCCACTATGTCCCGGGCGCTGAGTCACACTCTACAAGGATTCGTTTAATCCTCACACAGCAGAAGGGGTAAGCACTGTTACTCTACGTATAAAAGATCTATTGGGAATGGAGGGGAACTTTCCAAATCCGTTTCAGTTTTTGTAACTAAGGCACTCCGTGTTTGGGTGGAAGTGTCTTGAAACTGCCCTTAAGATGTTCAAGACTTTGTGAAGCAACTGCTGTCTAGGGGCTGCATTGCCATTTTGTATCTTTTGAAGCTTAATAAAAATTGGTATTGGATTCATATTGAGAGTTGGGCTTTTTTTTTTTTTTTTTTTTGAGGTATAATTGACGTGACATTTTTGTTCCTGGTGTATAGCATAATGATTCGATATTTGTGTATATCACAAAACGTACATCAACCATTTTTTCTTTTCTTTTTTAAAAGACTCTACTTATTTATTTGACAGACAGAGATCACAAGTAGGCAGAGAGGCAGGCAGAGAGAGAGGAGGAAGCAGGCTCCCCGCCAAGCAGAGAGCCCGATGCTGCGCTTGATCCCAGGACGCTGGGATCATGACCTGAGCCAAACGCAGAGGCTTAACCCACTGAGCCACCCAGGCGCCCCACATCAACCATTTTTAAGGTCTACTCTCAGCAACTTTTAAATATGAAACACAGTATTATTAACTATAGTCACCATGTTGTACATTATATCCAGTGACTTATAACTGCAGGTTTGTAACTTTTGAGCCCCCTCACCCTCCCACCCCTCCCTCTGGCAGCCACCAGTCTGTTCTCCGCATCTATGATAAACAATCATTTTTGTTGTTTGGATTCCACATGTAAGTGAGGTCATACAGTATTTGTCTTTCTCTGACTTGTTTTGCTTAGTATAACGCCCTCAAGGTCCATCCATGTTGTCTCATATGGCAAAGTGTTATATTTTTTTTACACCTGAATAATATTCCTCTGTGTGTGTGTGTGTGTGTGTGTGTCACATTTTCTTCATTCAATCACTGATGGACACTTTGGTTGTTTCCGTGTCCTGGCCATTGTAAATAATGCTGCAGTGAACATGGGAATGAATATATCTTTTCAAATTAGTGTTTTCTTCTGATAAATACCTGCGGGTGGAATGGCTTGATCATATGGTAGTTCTATTTTTAATCTGGGGGGGAACCTCTGTACTGTTTTCCACAGCGTTTGCATCAATTTATATTCCTACCAGTAGTAGACAGATGTTTCTTTTCTTCACATCCTTGCCCCTACATGTTATTCTTGTCTTCTTGATGACAGCTATTCTAACAGGTGTGAAGCAGTATCTCCCTGTGGTCTTCATTTGATTTCCCTGATGGTTGGTAATGTTGAGCATCTTTTTCATGGGTCTGTTGGCCATCTGTATGTCTTTGGAAAAATGTCTATTCAGATCTTTTGCCCATTTTTAATGGAATTTTTGTTGATACTGAGTTGTAGGAGCTCTTTATTCATTTTGGATATGAACCCCTTTTCAGATATATGATTTACAAAAAATTTCTCCTATTCAGTAGGTTGCCTTTTCATTTTGTTGATGATTTCCTTTGCTGTGCAGAAGTTTTCAGTTTGATATAGTCCCACTTGTTTACTTTTGTTTTTGTTGCCTTTACTTTTGGAGTCAGATCAAAAAATCTTTGCCAAGACCACTGTCAAGGAGCTTACCACCTTTGTTTTCTTCTAGGAGTTTTATGATCCAGGTCTTACATTCAAGTCTTTATTCCATTTTGAATTAATTTTTGTGAATGTGTGTTGCTGTCCAGTTTTCCCAACACCATTCATTGAGGAGACTGTCCTTTCCTGATTATATATTCTTGATTCTTATGTCATAAATTAATTGACCATATATGAATCGGTTTATGTCTGTGTCATTGTTGTGTGTGTGTGTGTGTGTGTGTGTGTGTGTGTGTGTGTGTGTGTGTTTAAGATTTATTTCAGAGATAGAGGGAGACAAGCAGACTCCCCACTGAGCAGGGAGCCTGACACAGGGCTCAATCCCAGGACCCTAAAATCATGACCTGAGCTGAAGCCAAGAGTCAGATGCTTAACTGACCACCACCCAGGCACCCCTTAATATCCCAAACTTCTAAACAATTTTTTTTAAACTATCAAGCTTTCTAAAAATAAAACTTGTTTTGAGTTTTCATCCAACTCCAGAAGCAATTATAGTGGAATTTGGGTGGAAAAAGGTAAAGCTACTGAAAAATTTGAACATTTCCAAAGCCAAAATGAATCCGTCTAAAACATAGTCATCCCCTTTCCCTGCCCCCAGTGTACTTCAAAATAAAACAAAACAAAAAACTGATCTGGCAAATATGATACATCAACACAAAACAAAATATTGCCTGTCTTAAACTATACTAATAAGAAACCTTTTTAAATCAGTGTTTTGTCCCCCAAATTGTTTTCTAACTGTAGTAGCAAAACCTGAACCTTAGAGTATAAGAAAGGTAAATTATAAGTTCTTTTCATTTATAAATGTAAACACAAAAATCTAAAATGTGAATGTCAGTTACATCAGTAAAACTGGCAAAACTAAAAGATCAATAAAATGAATGCAGTACTGTATATCAAAATATGGTATACCATGACTAAGGATAGTTCAGTGTAACATCTATTAAAAGTAATCCATTAATAAAGAGGAAAACTAGATGAAATTCTTATAGATTCAGAAAAACGACTTGATAAAATTAAATAACTATTAACATAGACTCTTAGAAAATTGGAAGAAAAGATAACTTTCATATCCTGATAAGATATCTCCTAAAAATCTACAGCAAACACCATACATACTGGTGAAGCTTAAAACCTACTCTTTAAAATCAGGAACAAAGATATGTCCTTTCCCTGCTTTACTTCAGTTACTATTTTACAGTTTAGCCATCTCCATAAGACAAAAAGAAAAGGTATTAAATTGGAAAGTTGTGAACTCCACTATTCATAAATAATATGATTATCTGTTTACCCAGAAGTTCCAAGAGAATCCATAGGCAAACAAATCAACTTAGATTCAAGATTAATACACAAAAGCCAGCAGCATTTCTGTGTTCAGCAAAAGTCAGTTATAAAATGTAGTATTAAAAATTATACTTCATACAATAGCAACAAAAATCATATAGTTTCTAGGAGTAAGTCTAACAGTTTATGCATGATCATTATTTTTAAAATTATATAATTTTAAGGAACAACATCAGAGGCAATTTAAATAGAATGATATACCATATTCACAGATGAAAGGATCTTAAAATGGGTAATTCTCTTCAAATTATGTCATTTCAGTCAATATTCCATTAGGGTTTTTGATGAAATTTGACCAGTTGTCCTTAAAATTTTCATGGAAGGATCAAGGACGAGTAAAAATGAAGACAGTGCTTTATTTATTTATTTATTTATTTAAAGATTTTTATTATTTGTATTTATTTGTCGGAGAGAGAGAGACCACACAAGCAGGCAGAGTTAGAGGCAGAAGCAGAGAGAGAAGCAGGCTCCCTGCTGAGCATGAAGCCCCATGCAAGACTCGATCCCAAGACCCTGGGATCATGACCTGAGCCAAAGGCAGCAGCTTAACCAACTGAGCCACCTAGGCATCCCTATTTATTGATTTTTTAAGATTTTATTAATTTATTTGACAGAGAGCTAAGCAGGGGGAGTGGCAGACAGAGGGAGAGGGAGAGGCAGGCCGCTCCCAGCTGAGCATCAGGCTTGAACCCAGGTGGTCCATTTTCCTGGTCCCATTCTCTGGGATCGTGACCTGAGCAGAAGGCAAATGCTTAACCAGCTGAGCCATCCAGGCGCCCCGAAGGTGGTGTTTTAAAGTAATAATAGAGGTTCACCTTAAATGTCAGTTCCATGGAGGGCATACACTTTGGTTTGCCCCTGCATTAATTGTGCCTAAAACAGTGCCTGGCACATAGGGGGCACTCAAATAAATACATGCTGAATGAATTAAAGATGTGTCATTGACATGCAAGTAGATAAACAGACCAAGAAAACAGAGAACCTAGAAATCCACTGTCATACATACAGGAACTTAGTAAGTCAGATGTATGACTTTATAAATGGGGAAGTAGAGTGGTTGGTTAGGGGAAGAGTGCCTTTTCAAAAAAAACCCACAAAACTACTGGGACAATTGATTTTCTATCCGGAAATGTGGAAAGAATGGTTTTAACTCCATCCTCATCATATATAATGTGGAAAGGAAAACTAAAAATTTTAGAGGATTATTATTATTAAGAGTATGTGAAAAAATTTCTTAAGGCACAAAACAAAGGAAAAGATTCATAAGTTTGATTATATTAAAATTGAAAACTACAAGCAAAAAAACCCATAAACAACATCTGAAAAACTCTGACAGCCCGGAGCCTAAGAAAACACAATGACTAAATGTGATACGGTTTCCTAGATGGGATCCTGGGAAGGACAAAAGACATTAATTCAAAACTCAGGAATTCCAAATAAAACATGGACTCTAGTTAATAACAATATATTAATATTGGTTTATTAATTGTAACACATATTGATATGTTAATAATGGGGAAACTGGCTCTGAATATGAGGGACCTCTCTATCCTCACAGTTTTTTGGTAAAGCTAAAATAATTCTAAAAATTAAGTTTATTTTAAAAACACTATAACCAAAGCTAAAAAAAAAATGTCAGATTGGGAGAAGACATGAGGTCCAAAGTACCCAAAAGCTATGTAAAGTCCCACAAACCCATGAGAGAGACACAGCTGTCCTGTTTTGCAGAACATCAAAAATTATCAAGTAAGGGGCACCTGGCTGGCTTAGTCCATAGAAAATGTGACATTTGATCTTGGGGTCCTGAGTTTAAGCCCCATAGTGGACATAAAACTTATTTAAAAAAACAAAATTATCAACTAAAAGTAACTAGGGCTAAGAAATTTTTACTTAAACTGTAAAAATGAGACCCAGTCATTAGCAAAGTGGTTAAAAATTTGGATGTCAGGCTCAGACTTGGGCTTCAATGTCAGCTGTACCACTTGTGATTTTGGGGGGCCTTGAGCAAGTCATCAGTCCTCTTATCTGTTTCTTCACCTGTAAATTGTAGCTAACACCTGGACAGGTGTCAGACACCAAGCACCCAGTTAACCACAGCTGTTCCTCATGAATGTTCAGAACTCTCTAAGCAAAACGTCAGTCGCCCGTTCATTTCCCTTTGTTATGTATGGTTCATGGGCTCAGTGGATTCAACATCATACTTTTACTTTGGACGAATTCTCCTACCCTTCATTCCCCTGTCATAGTACAGTTGTCCTTTTAAGGTGTATTTTCAACAGACTAAGCAACGTGATATTTAAAACATTTAAGAAACGGAGAGATTAAATCTAGTAACATCTACTGACATAGGATTAAACTTCAGTGGTCTGGAGCATTTTAGAAACACAACTGTGACATTGCTTACTACTATACTATTAGTGACAAGTGGATTTTGTGGACAAGTGTCACACCTTCACTGTTAATATAACAGATTACCATTTAGTTAAAAAAAAAAATCAGCCACCAAAGAAACTCTCATTTAATCAGAGAAAAAGATGTGTCTACCCAGGTAAAAATGTCTGTTTCGCCATGTTTTCCGGTAGTACTTTTTCTAATTTATGTTTTTACCCAAACCATGTTTTTTGATTAAATGTCTAGAAGAGCATATTTAATACATACATATAACCATTGTTACACAAAAAAAGACATCATCAATTTAATGTCAAATAACTTTATTTTGGGGTGCCTGGGTGACTCAGTCGTTAAGCGTCTGCCTACAGCTCAGGGCATGATCCCAGGGTCCTGGGATCGACCCCCGAATCGGGCTCCCTGTGCATGGTGGGGGGGGGGTCCCTGCCCAGCGGGGAGCCTGCTTCTCCCTTTCCCACTCCCCCTGCTTGTGTTCCTCTCTTGCTCTTTCTTTGTCAAATAAATAAATAAAATCTTTTTAAAAAAATTACTTTCTATTTTCTACTGCTCTTTTTTTACAATTGCAAAGATTCTACTTTTCATTTCTTCCTATTGAAATGGGTTTGACATAATATTTTATAAACTTACAGTGTGCAACACCTTATAGTATAGGATTTGATGCATTTGTGTATCATAATATGATTATCACTGTAGCAGTTAATTAGCATCTCTCACATTACATAATTATCCTTTCTTTATAGTACTTACAATAATTAAGTTCTAGTTTCTTAGTAAGTTTGATGTTTGTAATACAGTATTATTGTCTGTAGTCCGTGTACTGTGCATTAGATCTCTAGGACTTACTTATTGTTTTAAGTTTGTACCATTAGGGGTGCCTGGGTGGCTCAGTGGGTTAAGCCTCTGCCTTCGGCTCAGGTCATGATCTCAGGGTTCTGGGATCGAGCCCCGCATCGGGCTCTCTGCTCAGTGGGGAGCCTGCTTCCCCCTCTCTCTCTGCCTGCCTGTGATCTCTCTCTCTGTCAAATAAATAAATAAGATCTTAAAAAAAAAGTTTGTACCCTTAAAAACATCTGCCTTGTCTCCCCACCCCCTGCCCATTGATAACCACCATTTTATTCTCTGTTTTTACAGTTTGGCTTTTTAAAATTCCACTTATGTAAATGATGTCATATAGTACTTGTCTTTGTCAGGCTTACCTCACTTAGTATTCTGTGTTCAGGGTCTCTCCACGTTGTGACAAATGGCAGGACATCCTCCTTTCTCACAGCTGAATAACACTCCTGTGTGTATGTGCACGCGCGCCACATTTTTTTATCCTTTCATCTACTGACGGTTGTTTCTGTATCTCAGCTGTTGTAAGTAGTGCTGAGTGAACATGGAAGTGCTGGTATCTTTTCAAGATAGTGTTTTGACTTTCTTCAAGTAAATACCCAGAAGTAGAATCACGTTGTAGTTCTAATTTTAATTTTTTGAGACACCTGTGTACACTGTTTTCCTCAATGGCTGTGCCAGTTTACATTCCCAGCAACAGTGCCCGAGGGTTTACTCTCTCCACATTCACTGCCAACACTTGTTACTCTTGTCTTCTTGATGATAGGGGTTCTAACACCTGTGGTTTCCTTTGCATTTCCCTGATGATGTGCAATGTTGAGCATCTTTTCACGTCCCTGGTGGCCTTCTGGATGTCCTCTTTGGAAAAATGTCTGTTTAGTTCTTCTCCCCATTTTTAAATCAGATTGCTTCTTTCTTACTGAGTTGTATGAATTCTTTTTATATTTTGAATATTAACCCCTTATCTAACATATGGTTTGCAAAAACTCTCCCATTTTGTAGGTTGCCTTTCAATTTTGTTACTTCTTTTGTACAAAAGCTTTTAAGTTTGATGTAATCCCTTCTGTTGATTTTTACCTTTGCTGTTTGATGTCATATCCCAAAATCATTGCCAAAACCAGTCCCAGGGAGCTTCTTCCCTGTGTTTTCTTCTAGGAGTCGTATAGTATGAGTCCTTGTGTTTAAGTGTGTAATCCATTTCACGTGAATGTTTGTGAGTGGTAAGATGTCCAGTTTCAGTGCTCTGCATGTGTTCATTCAGTTTTCTCAACATAATTTGTTGAAGTCTGTCTTTTTCCCCTTCGGTGCTGTTGGCCCCCTTGTCGAATATTAGTTTAATGTATAAGCGGAGGTTAATGTTGGGCTGTCTGTCCTGTTCTGTCAGTGTTTCTATTTCCTTGCCAGCACCATACTGTTTTTAATGCTACAGCTTCGTGGTATAATTTGAAGTCGGGATGTGCAGTACCTGTAGTTTTGTTCTTTTTCCTCAGGATTGCTTTAGCTCTTCGGAGTCCTTTGTGGTTCCATACAGACTTTACGGTTTTTCTGTTTCTGCAAAGAATGCCATTACTCTTTGATGGGCATTGTGTTGACTCCGTAGATTGCTTTGTGTAGTATATACATTTTAACAATATTAACTCTTTGAATCCATGAACACAGGTTGTCTTTCCCTTTGTGTGTTTTTCTATTTTTTTCAGCAGTCTTGTAAATTTTGCTGTACAAGCCTTTCACCGCCGGAGCGCCTGGGAGGCTCAGTCAGTTGGGCATCTGTCTTTGGCTCAGGTCATGATCTCAGGGTCCTAGGATCGAGCCCCGTGTCAGGCTCCCTGCTCAGCAGGGAGTCTGCTTGTCCATCTACCCAGCTCCCCGCCCTCCCACTTGTGCTCTCTCTCTCCAATAAATAGATAAAACCTTAAAAAAAAACAAAAACTTCCTACATTAAATTTATTCCTAACTATTTTGTTTTTTGATGCTACTATGACTGACAAAGCCTTCTTTTTTGTGTGGGTGTGACCATTATTATCTTTTTCTTAGACTTGACAATCCTTTCATTGAAACATAGTTGACATGCAATGTTTTGTTAGTTTCAAGTGTTTGTTAGTTTCAGTGTTTGTTAGTTTTAAGCAGATTGATTCCACAGTTCTGCACCTTACTCTGCTCATCAAGATAAGTGGAGTCACTGTCACTACACAACGTTATTATGACGTCACTGACTATATTCTCTACGCTGTACTCTCATCTCTGTGACTTACTTATGTCACAACTGGAAGTTTGTACCTCCAGTCCCCTTTATTGTGCCCATCCCTCCACCCATCTCCCTTCTGGCAACCGCTAGTTTGTTCTCTGTACTTGAGTCTGTTTTTTTAGATTCCACATGTAAGTGAAATCATATGGTATTTGTCTTTCTCTAACTTATTTCACTTAGCATTATACACTCTCAGTCCATCCGGGTTGTTGCAAATGGCAAGATCTAGTTCTTTTTTATAGCCAAGTAACATTTCCTCTGTGTGTGTGTGTGTATGTGTGTGTGTGTGCGCACGCGCTCCACATCTTTATTCATCCACTGATGGACACTTGGGTGGCTTCCGTATCTTGGCTATTGTAAACGATGCTGTAGTGAACATACAAGGGAATATGTCTTTTCAAATTAGTGTTCGTTTGGGGGGTGGTAATATCCAGTAGTGGAATTACTTGATCATATGGTAGTCCTATTTTTAATTTTTTGAGGGACCTCCATACTGTTTTCCACAGTGGCTGCACCAGTTTGCATTCCCACCAGGAGTGCATGAGGGTTCTCTTTTCCCCACATCCTCACCAAAACTTGTTATTTCTTGTCTTTTTGATACTAGGCATTCTGACAGGTGTAAGGTGATACATCATTGTGGTTTTGATTTGCATTTCTCTGATGATGAGTGATGTCAAGCATCTTTTCATGTGTCTGTTGGCGATCTGTATGTGTCCTTTGGAAAAATGTCTACTCAGGTCCTCTGCTTATCTTTAAATCAGATTATTTGTATTTTTTTGGTGTTGAGCTGCATGAGTTTTATACATACTTTGGATATGAACCCCTTATTGGATATATCATTTGTAAATATCTTCTCCCATTCACTGGGTTGCCTTTTTGTTTTGCTGATGCTTTCTTTTGCTGGGCAAGAGCTTTTTATTTTAGATTTTACTTATTTGTTTGACAGAAGGAGAGTGCACAAGCAGGGGGAGCAGCAGAGAGAGAGGGAGAAGCAGGCTCCCGACTGAGCAGGGAGCCCAACGTGGGGCTCAATCCCAGGACCCTGGGATCATGACCTGAGCCAAAGGCAGATGCTTAATAACTGAGCCACCCAGGCACTCCAAAAGCTTTTTATTTTAATGTGGTCCCAGTAGTTTACTTCTGTTTTTGTTTCCCTTGCCTGAGTAGACAGATCCATATATATGTTGCTAAGGACAAATTCCGTGAGATTAATGCTTATGTTTTCTTTTAGATTTTTATGGTTTCAGGTCTCTCATTTAGGTCTTTAATCCATTCTGAGTTTATTTGTATGTATGGTGTAAGGAAGTGGTCCAGTTTCATTTTTTTTTTGCATGTAGCTGTCCAGTTTTCCCAATACCCAATCAAAAAATTGTCTTGGAGGTGGGGCAAAAAAAAAAAAAAAAATTGTCTTTTCCTCATTGTATATTCTCACCTCCTTTGTCATAGATTGATTGACCACATAAGTGTGGATTTATTTCTGGGGATTGATTGACCACATAAGTGTGGATTTATTTCTGGGCTCCCTGTCGTGTTCCACTGTTCTATGTGTCTACTCTTGTGCCAGTACTTAATTACCATAGCTTTGTAGTAAGTCTTAAAATCTGAAATTGTGATACCTCTGGCTTTGTTCTTCTTTCTCAAGATTGCTTTGGCTGTTTGAGGTCTTTTGTGATTTCATAGAAATTTTAGGATTACTCATTTCAGTTCTGGGGAAAATGCTGTTGGTATTTTGATAGGGATTACATTGAATCTACAGTTTGCTTTGGGTAGTATGGACATTTTAACAATATTTATTCTTCTAATTTATGAGCATGGTATATCTTCTCGTTTGTGTCATCATCAATTTCTTTCCTCAGTGCTTTTATAGTTTTCAGAGGACAAGTTCTTCACCTCTTTGGTTAAGTTTATTCCTAGTAATTTGTTGTTTAAAGCCATTGTTCCCTTATGGATTTTCTGTCTGGATGATCTAGCTATTGATGTAAGTGGGGTGTAAAATCCCCTACTATTAGCGTACTACTGTTAATTTCTCCCCTTATATCTATTAATATTTGCTTTTATGTATTTAGGTTTTGCATGTTGGGTGCATAGATATTTACAACTGTCATACCCTTTTGTAGGATTGATCCCTTTATCATTTTGTAGTGTTCTTTTTGTTCTTTGCTACATTGTGTTAAAATCCATTTTGTCTAGGGGCACCTGGATTGTGCAGTCAGTTGAGTGTGAGACTCAGATTCGGCTCAGGTTGTGATCTCAGGTTCATGAATGAGCCCCGTTTTGGGCTCTACATGGAGTCTGCTTGAGGTTCCCTCTCCCTCTGCCCCTCCCCACACACATGTGCATGCACTCTCTCTCTCTCTCTCTCTCTCAAATAAGTAAATCTTGAAAAAAATAATAATAGTGAAATTTGTTTTGTCTTGTATGACTATGGCTTTTTTTTTCTTTTAGCTTCCATTTGCATAGTATATGCTTTTCCATCCCTTCACTTTCAGTCTGTACATGTCTTTTAGTCTGAAGTGAGCCTCTTGTAAGCAGCACATAAATGGGTCTTGTTTCTTTTTTTAACCCACTGAGTTACTCTGTGTATTTAGATTAGAGCATTTTGTCCATTTACATTTAAAATAATTGTTGATAGGTATGTACCTATTGCCATTTTGTTCATTATTTTCTGGTTGTTTTGTAGCTTTTCTCTGCTTTTTTCTACGTCTTTTCCTCTTTTCCCTTGTGGTCTGATGGTTTTGTTTGTTGTTATGCTTGGAATCTTTTCTCTTTTTATTTTTGTGCATCTGTTACAGGTTTTTTGTTTTTTTAAGATTTTATTTATTTATTTGAGAGAGAGAGAGCACAAGTAAGAAAGCACAAGCAGGGGGAGCAACAGAGGGAGGGAGAAGTAGACCGCCTTACTGAGCAGGGAGCCAGACCTGGGACTCCATCGCAGGACCCCCCTGGGACTATGACCTGAGCTGAAAGCAGCTGTTTAACTGACTGAGCCACACAGGGCACCCCTCTGTTACAGGTTTTTGATTTGTGATTACCATTGGGTTCATGTACAACATCTTATGTATATGGTAGTCTATATTAAGGTGATGGTCTGTTAAGTTTGAACACATTCTAAAACCTCTAAATTTTTACTCTCCTCTCCATGTTTTATGTATATGATGTCATATTTTACATTCTTTTGTATATGCTTTGCTTAGTTTTGTGGAGATAATTGTGTTTTAACTTCCATATTGGCTTTATAAGTGATTAACATACTACCTTTATTGTATTTTTTTTCTTTTAAAGATTTTACTTATTTATTTGACAAAGAGAGACACAGCAAGAGAGGGAACACAAGCAGGGCGAGTGGGAAAGGGAGAAGCAGGCTTCCCTCTGAGCAGGGAGCCCGATGTAGGGCTCGATCCAAGGACTCTGGGATCATGACCTGAGCCAGAGGCAGAGGTTTAACGACTGAGCCACCCAGGTGCCCCATAGGTTTCTTTTTATCTGTGAAGTTTTTACCTTTCATTATTTTCTTCTAGTTATGGCCTTTTTTTTTTTTTTTTCCAATTAAAGAAAACCCTTTATAATTTCTTACAAGGCCAGTTTAACTTTTGTTTGTTTGGGAAACTTTATCTCTCCTTCATTTCTGAGTGATAACCTTGCTGGCTAAATTATTCTTGGTGTAAGTATTTCCCTTTTAGACCTTTGAATATATCATGCCATGTTCTTCTGGCTTGTGTAGTTTCTATTGAAAAATCAGCTGATAGCTTTATGAAGTTTTCCCTTGTATCTTGTTTTGTTTTGTTTTGCTGCTTTTAAAATTGTGTCTTTATCATTACTTTTTGCCATTTTAATTCTTATGTGTTTTGGTCTGGACCTCCATGGGTTCACCTTGTTAGGCGCTGTCTTGGCTTCCTGGACTCGGATGTTTGTTTCCTTCTCCAGAGTGGGGAAATTCTCAGCTCTTATTTCTTCAAATGATTTTCTGCCCTCTCTCTCTCCCCTTCCGGCACTCTATAATGTGAAATGTTGTCATACTTGATGATGCCTTTTCTCGGGTCCATTGAGCATCTTTATGACCATTAATTTAAATTTTTTATCAAGCATATTATCTGTTTCATTTAGCTCTTTTACTGTGATTTTGTCTTGTTCTTTGATTTGGGACATATTCCTTTGTCTCCTCATTTTGTCTGTTTTTATGTATTAGGTAGATCACTGTATCTCCTGGTCTTGAAAATAGTGGCCTTGTGTAGAAGAGGTCCTGTGGTGCCCTATAGTGCGTTTCTCCTCATGGTCACCAGAACCAGGTGCTCCAGAGGTGTCCCCTTTGTGGGCTGTGTGTACCCTCTTGTGGCTGAGTCATGATTGCCTTCAGCCCCACTGGATGCACTTCCCTGCCTTGCCTGCTGTGGCATCCTGGGAGTTGAGAGGCCTCTGCAGCAGCAGTGGCTTTCATTAGTGGACGGGGCTGTGGAAGGTCTGTTCTCTCAGTCTTCAGGTCATTTTTGGAGTTAGTCATATAGATGTAGCTGTTGTCTCAGTGTGTCCACGGGACAAGGTAAGCTCAGAATTCTCCTTCTTTGCCATCTTCCAAAAATCCCTTCAGAAAATTTTGTTTCTTTTTCAGGTGTTTCACACCTAGTGTATAGAAATGCAACTGATGTCAGTGTGTTGGTTTTGTATCCTGCAGCTTTACTGAAATCATTGGCTAGCTCCAACAGTTTCTTGGTTGAGCCTTGGGATTTTCAATGTACAGAATCCTATCATCTGAAAATAGTGACAGTTTTACTTCATCCTTCTCAATTTGGATGGATTTTAGTTCTTTGTCTTGCCTAGTCCATCAGGCAAGGACTTCCAGTACTATGTTGAATCAGAGTGCTGAGAGTAGAAATGCTAGTCTTATTCCTGATCTTGGAGGGAAAGCTTTCATTTTTTTTTTCCCTCCACTGAGTATGATGTTACTTGTGGGTTTGTTGTATTTGGCCTTTTTATGTTCCAGTTATATCCCATTTATAAGGGTTTTTACCATGAAAGTATGTTGTATTTTGTCAGTTGCTTTTTTATGTCTATTAAATTGATCATGTGATTTTTTTTGATCATGTGATTTTTATCTTTCATTGTATTAATGTGATATATTACGTTTATTGATTCGCTTATGTTGAACCATCCTTGCTTCCCAGAGATAAATCCCACTTGGTCATGGTGTTTAATTCTTTTTATGTGTTCTTGAATTCAGTTTGCTAATATTTTGTTGAGGATTTCTGCATTTATATTAATCAGGGATACTGATCTAGTTTTCTTGTGGTTCCTCATCTCTCTTTGGTATTTGGCCTTATCGAATGAGTTTGGAACTATCCCTACCTCAATTTTTTGCAAGAGTTTGAGAAGACTGCTGTTAATTCTTCTTTGAAGGTTTGGTAGAATTTGCCTGTGAAGCCATCTGGTCCTGGGGTTTTCTGTGTTGGGAGGGTTTTGATTACTGATTCAATCCCTTTATTCATTATTTATCCTTTCAGATATTCCATTTCTTCCTGACTTAGCTTGGTGAATTGTGTGTTTCTAGAAATTTATTCATTTCTTCCAGGTTGTCTAATTTGTTGACATACAATTGTTCATAGTATTCTCTTATGGTCCTATGTATTTCTCTAGTATCAATTGTACTGTGTCCTTTGTCATTTATTTGAGTCTTTCTTTTTTCCTTAGTCTGGCTAAAGATTTTGTTTACCATTTCAAAGGACCAGCCTTTAGTTTTATTGATCCTTTGCATTTTTCTGGTCCCTATTTCATTTATTTCTACTCTGATCTTTATTAATTTCCTTCCTTTTGCTAATTTTGGGCTTGTTTTCCCTATTCTTTGATGGAAAGGTAATTTGTGATTTTTCTAATTCCTTAACATGTGTTTATTGCTATAAACTTTCCTCTCAGAACTGCTTTTACTGCATCCTGCAAGATTTAATATGCTGTGTTTCCATTTGCATTTGTTTCAAGATAAATTTTTTATTTCCCTTTTCTTCTTTGACACATTTGTTTTTCAAAATTATGGTGTGTAGTTTCCACATGTTCGTAAATTTTCCAGTGTCCCTCTTAATGATTCCACTTTCATACCTTTATGGTCAGAAAAGATAGTTGATGTGGTTTCAGTCTTCATAAGTTTGCTGCAATTTGTTTTATGCCTTATCAGTCATCTGTCCTGGAAAATATTTCGTGTGCACTGAAGAAGAATGTGTATTCTGCCTCTGTTACATAGAATGCTCTAATGGGTCTGTTAAGTTCTTTGGTTCTATAGTTCAATTTAGTTTGTTGACTTTCTGCCTGGATGATTTATTGCTGACAGTGGGGTACTGAAGTCCCCACTATTACTGTATTGTTGTCTGTTTCTCCCTTTAGATCTGTATTTGCTTAATAAATTTTAGTGATCCAATGTTGGATGCATATATGTTTATTATTGTTATATCTTCCTGATGTATTGACTGTTTTATCATTATTTAATGACCTTCTTTGACTCTTTGTTTTTAGGCTTGACCTCTATTTTGTCTGATGTTAAGTAAAGCTATGCCTGCTTTCATTTGGTTTCCACTTGCCTGGAACATTCTCTTAATTCCTTCACCTTGAGCCTGTGCGTATCTTAAAAAGTTGAGATGAGTTTCTTATAGGCTGCATATGGTTGGGTCTTGTTTTTATCCATAAAGCTACTCTGTGCCTTTTGATTAATGAATTCAGTCCATTTATATTGAGTGATTATTGATTTGTATTTTTTTGTATTGAATTTGTATTTTGTATTTATATTTTGGACATAATAGTACTGCCTCTTATATTTAGCCTTCTGGTTGTTTCTTTTTCCCTATGTTTCTGTCTGCCTTTATAACATGGTGGTTTTCCATGATTTGCTCATTCTCCCCTTTTTTATGTTTTGTGACTTTTTTCTAGACTTTTGCTTTGTGATTGCCATGTGACTTACATAAAACATCTAAAGAGTCCTTTTTATCCTGATAGCACTTTCTCTTCACCCTTTTACTCCTCCCCTTTTATATTTCTGATGTCAGAGTTTACCTTTTTTTGCAGTGAATTCATTGAGGAATTACAGTGGTGATAGGTTTTTTGTTGCTCTTTTTCTTAAGTTTTTATAATTAAGTGGTTAACACATCATTTTAAAATAATTTTTTAAATGTTTTTCACCTTTGTCTGTAATAGGTTATTTCATGTGCTTTTATGTCACTAATTAGCATCTTTCCATTTCAGCTTGGAGAACTCCTTTCAGTACTTCTTGCAAGGCAGGTCTAGTAGTGAGCTCCCTCGGTTTTAGTAGGGAAAGCCTTTATTTCTCCTTCATACCTGGAGCATATCTTTTTCAGATAAAGTATTCTGGGTTACCAGTTTTTATTTTTCAGCACCTTGAATGGGCCATTCCACTTCCTCCTGGTGTAATAGAATTTGAGAAACCCATCAATAAGCTAATGGAGATTCCTTTGTAGGTTACATTCTTTGTTCCCTGGGTACCTTTTTTAATTTTTTTAAAAAAGATTTTATTTATTTATTTGAGAGAGAGAGAGAGATCACAAGTAGGCAGAGAGACAGGCAGAGAGAGGAGGAAGCAGGTTCCCCGCAGAGCAGAAAGCCCGATGCAGGACTCAATCCCAGGACCCTGAGATCATGACCCGAGCCGAAGGCAGAGACTTAACCCACTGAGCCACCCAGGTGCCCTCTGGGTAACTTTTTTAAAAACAGATTCATTATAATGTGTCTCGAAGATCATTTTTTTGCATTGAGATAATAGTGTTCTGTTCTGTTAGCTTAGACTTCTCCAGTTCCTTCCCCAGGCAGGTTGGGAAGTTCTGTTCTATTTCTCTAAATATACTCTTTTCCCCTTCTCCTTCTGGTAGACTATTCTGTTTTTCTCATCATACATGATAGCTCTTGCAGGGTTTCTTCTTTTTTTTTTTTTTTTTTTTTTTAATCTTAGTTCTTCTCTCCTGGATCATTTCTAAATTTCCTATCCTCTAAGTCATTAATTCCTTCTTCAATCTGATCTGCCCTATTTCCTAAGCTCTCTAATGCATTTCTTCATCTCATTCACTGAATTTGTCAGTTCCAGAATTTGGTTATTTTTAAAAATTTCAAACTCCTTGGTAAAAAAAAAAAAAAAAAAAAAAAAAAAAAAAAACTCCTGTTCAATCATTTTATTCCTAAATTGAATCACATGTGTTTTCTTATAAGCTCATCAGATTCTTTATAATCGCTATTTTGAATTATCAGTTAAATCACAGTAGTTTACACCTTCGGTTCAGCTGGGGAATGTTTGGTGATTCCATATCACTGTAGATTTTATAGTGCTCTATTAGATGTAGCTCTGCCCTCGCACTGAAAAAGCACACTGTTCTCAGTTGTCTACTTTGGTATAGTTCAACAGAGTGGCCATTGCAGACCTTTCTTTTGTTTCCCAGAAGGTGGTACAATAGCTCAGGTTTTGGCTTCTCCCCACTTGAGCTGGTTCTGGAGCAGCACTCAGGGCTGCCTATTAAAAAAGCCAATCCAGAAGCTGGCAACAGAGGTAGGGGGTGAGGGGAGGTGTAGGCTTAGCACCATGCTTTGGAGTTGCCTACAGGCTGGTAGGCGGAAGAACCTGGAAGAGGGTACTCCCAGAGGTCCTTGTGCGGACCTCCTACTGAAATCCTAAAGCAGACAGCAGGGAATGTTCCTTCAGTGCCCTCTGATAATTTTGTCTGTGTATCCCCCTTTCCTCCCCCACTCCCCCAGTCAAGGAGGTCCCTCCTCAGAGCTGCGCTGCTGAGGAGAAATGGGTCCCTGGGCAGGAGAAGTACCCAGTTTTGAAACTGTTCCTTTAAAACAGGTAGCCCCAATATGAGAGAACAAGTGAGCTCAATGCAAAGCATGACGCTAGGTGCTAGGAGTATGTGTTAAATGACTGTCACACAGCTTTGTATTTCTTAGTGTTTATTTCAGTTCTTCTTGCATATCTAAAGGTCAAAAAGTAGAAATATACATACAAAATTCAGAACAAGTTCCTAAAATGGCTTTAGTATTGGCCCATTACTGAGCACCCTTATTTTGAAAGTTTGAATTGTCAAATATGTCTAAAGTGCATTCTTGCAAGCTATTCTGTAGCAGCATTTGTTTTGCTTATAAAACCTTAAGATGTATTCAGACAAGAGCAGGAAAAGTCACAAAAAAAGTGTGATTTACATACATTTTTTCCTTAATCACCCAGGACAAAACACTTGTGTGAATTAGTTATTAAGTATACAAGAAATATACAAAACAATAGCATTATAAAAAAGTTCATATGGCAGGGCATAGAATAGAAACAGTGTGCTGAAGCCTAGGTATCTTTGGGACCATAGGGGGAATCTCTGATCTGCACCAGTGTATGATGTATCTGAGGTCTGTGATACTCAACAAAGCTGCGAGGTGACTTCGAAGACTCCTGGCATGGCTTTGGAGAAATCACCAACACAAATGAAAATGCTCTTTTGTTACTGAGACTGTCAGGTCATGGTTTCTTGCGCCTAAAATATGAAAACCAACATTCAGTATTGACTTTTGCAATCAGTGACACATTCATAGCAATTGGATCTCCTAGATAAGGCTTTACCAGAACTCAGGTTTTATCGTGGGAAAGTTCAATCCTGAGAAAGCAAGTAACGGTTATAAAATATGTGTATCCACTATTAAATTTAAAAAGCAGGATCCCTACCTGCCTCCTACTGCAGAAACTTTGCAACTTGCCTAAGGAATATATGTGTTAAAAATGGACACAAAGACTTGTATAGGTAAACATTTGACGGGGCGTTTTTTTTTTTTTTTTTTTTTTTTT
>NW_019154115.1:5338970-5362211 GCF_002288905.1 Enhydra lutris kenyoni | reverse complement strand
TTTTTTTTTTTTTTTTTTTTTTTTTTAAAGATTTTATTTATTCATTCGACAGAGAGAGATCACAAGTAGGCAGAGAGGCAGACAGAGAGAGAGGAGGAAGCAGGCTCCCCACCAGGGAGAGAGCCCGATGCGGGGCTCGATCCCAGGACCCTGGGATCATGACCTGAACCGAAGGCAGAGGCTTTAACCCTCTGAGCCACCCAGGCGCCCCATTGACGGGGCGTTTTAATATGAAAAAAGAATCGACCAGACTCTTGGGTACGTGCTTAATAGAAGGAAAAGTGAGATTCCTTCCCCTACCATAAATTCCACCATTCTGTTTTATTTTAGTGAACATTTACCACTATAACGAGACCAAGAGGCAAGTTTAGAGAAATGAATTACACAAAGAGCTGTTTTCCCTGACTAAAGCCTTCGGCCTCCCTACTTACAAGTGATCTCAGTCCGCCTCTGAGAGCTTTAGGAGCCTAGCCAAGTATGAATAAGCCTGAGCAATCTTCCTTTACCTCTGGTTACTGCTCTTACCAAGCCTTCTGACAATCTCAACCCCACTGCTGCAGTCTGCTAGAGGGCCCAGCTGTTCCAAGGGGTAAACAAAAACCATGTATGTCCTCTTAAAAGTGGATAGTAGGGAGACAGGGTGATAGTGGAAATACTAGAGGAGGGAGCACACACACAGGCCCGGTTAGTCGGGACTCACTTGGGTTGTGCATGATGCTGATATCCAGGTCCCAGGTGAGATCCGGCTCTCATCTCCACAGCCACAGAACACTGGTAAGAAAATTACAGAAGAGGCAAAGATCAGCTCCACTCTCTACAGTCTGTAAATATAGTTGTGCTCAGATGGGTTCAACCACGGTGGAATCCCATATTGCTTTCCAGTGCAGCAGACACCTATGTTAAAATACCAGATATGTGCAGTTTGACATAGGCCATAAAGATGGTGAGCTGGAAGGGTCTCTAGAAATCACGCAGGTAATTTCCTTGAGAAGGTTAGTGGCCAGGACCAGAGCATGGCCTCATAACACCACCTACCCTTCCCACGCTGGTTCTTTCTAGAAGAACCTCCCTTTAGGAGTAACGGTGAGTAACAGTTCCACAGGGAACCTGTGCTTCAGTGAAGATCCCCACCAATCTGATATGAATTGTTGTTCTACAGTGATGCCCTCTGACTTGATTCTCGGGCCCTGTCCCTCTACACTGACCAGGGACCTTGAACCAGAGAGTTCCTGTATGAGCAGACCTAAACAAACAGGAGAACTGTGGCAGGTTTGCGGAGAACAGGCCTACAGGCTGCGCTGGCAATGTGAGATCTGCTTCCGAGAGCAGGAAAGCTGGAGCCAGGAGGGTTAAAATAGGTTGCCCCTAACTTTTATGAAGCAGACAGATATTTAATTTTTACCCCTACCCTTGTTTCTACATCAGTCCATTCAGACTCTGTACCATCTGGTGGGGCAGGTGCTGCTGTGGAAGATCTTCGTTTTCGACTGTGGAAAAAGGGGAAACACGATGCAACAATTATTTTTGCATCTAAGAATAGGAAAAATACTAGAAATAGGACATCACTACATTCCTTCAGTTAATTAATGCTACATCTTATAGGATATTGTGTTCTGCAAGCAGCAGCAGCTAAGAAATCTGTAGCCCTGTGAAGAGATGCATCTGATGATCACTCACCCAGTTGGCGATTCTTGTTTTAGAGTCTCAATATCCGTAAACTGAACAGATTGTCCACCGCCTCTTGTTTTATAAACATCACCCTGAAGCAGACAGGAAAGGTCAGCATTATACTTTGATATAACTGAATGATACACATGTAATTCAAGCTGAACTTAAGATTCTCCATGAAACAGTAAAGAAAGTCCTATTCACAAGTGCTTCAGACTGTGCTATGAAAGTACTTCAGAAATTATCTCCAGTAAACAAAAGAAGTCCAGTGCAATATAATCAGTAACATTCTTAAATTGCAAAAAATAGATATTCCTTTTCATTCAATCTATAATTTAAAAACAACACCAAGGATCAAGAACTCTACCAGAAATTTCTAAATGTTCTAAGGCATTATACTTTCCTCTGGATATACCACCCCGCTCACTTTACAGTCTTATTTGTAACTCTGGTTATAATTAAGAAGCATCCTCTAAATTTTTTTCTAGTTGGCTTTTACTTCCGTGATTATTCACTGACTCTCTGATCAAAGGATATTTTTTCTAGAGGCTAGGGAAGGGAAAGGGATCGGGGTAGCTCAGTGATAAGAAATGTTGACAGGTCACATTTTAACGTGGGCTTTTTATCGGGAACTGACAAATGGTAGGTCTTTCTTTGGGTTTACTTCTAAAGTAGTGGTTGAAACTAGCTCTACAAGGACGTAATAGATCTGGAGTTCCTCGAACAGAATCCCAGGGACCTGAGCCTCGTTCACTAGAGAGCAGCTGATTTAGTCCGAGTTCAGCAGATTTACAGCCTCAGCAGTTCCTTTAGTTTTCTAACGAACAAACAAAAAGGTTGTATCAATACCCATTTATCTTTGTTGACACTGCCTGTGTGTCATCAGAGGAAGAGAAGAGTAATTGGTTTTTTGCAAAGTTGACTTTCTGTATGTTTTTCGTCCTGTGTCAATTTGTTTTTACCTTGATTAGTTTAGTTTCAATCTCCCCATCGGAGGCTAGTTCCTGGTGTGTCAGCATGTACTTCTCACACTTAGCTAGTGCCTTTTCATTTGCAACAGATACTGTGATGGCATGAGGGACATGTGGCTGCATGACTGTCTCAGTTTGCACGTTAGAGGCAGGCTTATGATCTACCCATCTGTCTCCTGCAGAGCGAGATCGTCTGTGGCGGAGACGAATTGGTGGTGCGTTCTGATCAGGTTGAAAGAGGAATCAAGAAACAAGCATAACCCAGAATTAATTTAAGGGTATTATTAGAAGTGCAGCAGGTTTGGCTACATTAGTTGATGACAGTATCAAAACAAATGCACAAAACCTTTTCAAAAGCTAAATATGTTATTCAGATAATTTAAATGTTCTCTTTGTATTTAACCACACAACCAACAAACATCTTTTAATACCACTTGTCTAGTATACATTCTACCAGGGAGCTCCCCTTTCAACAAAACAATGTAAGAAAAAGTTCTGGCTATGCTGTAAGCTTTCCCACGTAGGTGGTATTCGAGACAATTCACTTTACATTCTCTATCAAAACCATTATTTATGCCTCCTATTGTAAGGTAACCTGTTAGGTCCACAGCTATGTTAAAAACTTCAAATGAGGTCAATAAAAGCCCTAAACTTGCCACAGGCCTCTAAACAAAAGAGAAAACACTCCGAATACAAAGACAATAAAAGTAAAAACTAATGGACTTCATGGTACAAAATGTTAAAGAACATAAGGTATAATAAGAAACCTAGGTATAAAATGATTAAGAGACTATAAATGAAGTACTTCTGACTACTTTGAGATCTTAAAATCTCAAGTAGAACTTCTTGACAAGTTCAAACACAATAATGGCTAAAACATACCAACATTTTTTTTCTCCAATATTTCATAAAGATTCCAAGAACCAAACTAAAAATATAGTATCAAATCAGTCTGTATCAATCATACAGTTAAGAACTAGTTGCTTCCAGTCAACTATCATGTAAATCTGGGAAAGTTAAATTTAGCACATTCAGTCTAAGAAAAAGCATTTCACATACAGGACATAGTTCCAAAGACAGCTCACTGGTTCAAACGTCTCCTGTTTGTGTAACTGAAAGCAAATTAAACAGTCTGTCATGTGCCAAATCCTTCCAACCTGGTCACGGACAAAGATCCTAACTTTAGGATGCCTGTCTGGAGAACTGAAGCATTTCCCCTATGTAATCACAAGCAACAGCTGCTGGTCCTAAGTCATTGCTACTATAGAACCTGGGCGATAGAGTTGGCCACAAAAGATGCCCACACTGCCAGCAACCCAGGAAATTCTCCCTTCTTAAAAAGTGACCTGATGTTGAACAAGAAAGTCAGGCTCTCATGACCTACCATTTAGCAAAGGTGATAGTTTTCCTGAACCCATTTAGCAATAAATACATTATGAAACTGGCTTCAGAAAGATAATTGTTACAATCTGCTATCATTTACGGACTCAGAGATATTTTCATCTTCTTCACTGAAGTATAAATTCAGCCCACCTGACATAATTTTTGGCCAAAAAACTTGAATAGATACTAGCCTAAACTTTGCTGCACTTCTAAAGAGATTTGATTTCAAGTGAGTAGTTGGATCGCTAGTAAATCCTTTTAAATATCCGAGAGCCGAATTAGTTAACCAAGCATAAGCAAGCCTTGAATAGTGTTCACTCTCTAAACTTTCATGAAAAATAAAGGAGATTTATTAGAGTTGATCAGAAAGACCAGTCACCATAATTTGCTCCCTAAAAAGGTTTCAGGCAAAATTTGCAAAGTAGAGAACGTAGGCTTTAGAATCATCTGTTGTCTTGGTAAATACTTTGCAGTTCATCACTGTCCCTTAATAAGCAGAAGTGCAGGCCATCTAAATGAAACTTATCTGTACCCTAAATTATACAAGAAAACTAAAGCAAAATACTATTAGATTAATTTGTTAAAAGACAAATTCTAAAAGAGCTATAGTAAGATTTTACTAAATATAGATCCACATTAACTTGGTCCTTTTATTTATAGTCAAAGAAAAAACTTTTTACCTTAATCCTTAAGAAGAAAATTTAAACACAAATTTCTTTAAACACCCTTGACTGAGGCCAAGCCCTTATAAGAGGTAAAGCTCTTGAGATTAAAAGCAATTTACTGGACATGCAAACCTTCAGTAGTTATAAAACAACAGGCCTGGAGTATTGCAAAACAGTCAATGTCATGAAAATCAAAAAAAGTTTGTGGCAGGGGGACTATTTTATATTAAGAGATTGAAGACACAGAATAACCACATGCAGGGCATTCACTTTGTTAGGATCACAGATTAAAAATAGAGGCTATTAATGTTAACTTTTTTAGGTTTGATAAACACTGTTTATACAGGACAGTGTCCTTAGTAGGATTAAAAGTCACAAAGTGTAGGGACTTCCTTTCAGAAGTTCAAAGAAAAAAATGACATATCTATATAAATGACAAGTGGTAAGTCTAGGTAAGGGGAAAGAAGGGTACTGTACCATTCTTTCAACTTTTGAGTTTGAGACTATTCAGACGTTTGAGAGAACAATTTAAATAAAAAGTTCAGAAGCGGCAAAAAAAAAACTGAGGAAGGAAAACAAAAAAAATGGAAAATGTGCTCTGAGACACAGTTCGCTGATTTTGTGGCTGCCCACCAGCTTATGCAAATGAAAAGCCCAGATTACTCTGGGGCACACCCCATTGACTTGTGTTCACTGGCGATACCGAAGTGGCCAGGTGTTATGGCTTTTTCAGATGAAGAGCTAGGCCTCAATCTCAGGGTGATTGTCAAAGTAAATAACAGAAAAATCAGCCCTTGTTTATATTTGGAGCTTGCCCATCTTTCCATTGAACTTTCTGAATGAATCAAGTCACAAAACCCCCCAGCAAACCGCGATTCGCTACGGCCACCAGGCTTTAGGATAACACCGGCACTGACCCTGCAGCAGTGGTCCTCTTCTAGCTCTACCTCATTTCTGAATGTGGGAACCACCTCCCTGCCTTCCGTCCAGTACATCCCTCGCCTTCTGTCTGACACGACACAAGTTTTACTTTGTCCTGGCTCCTGCTGCCTACGCCTTGCAATAGAGGTGACATGGACAGGTGTGTTGTACGGAGGAATTTTCTGCTCCCATTCCGAAATACAGGAAGCTACAGAAATGCTGCTGCAAGAATTAGAGCGCCTATGTAGCTGCGGCTGGCTCAGGAGCTGCTGGCCGGTGGGAAGCTGAGCAATATAGTTACTAGAAAGCTAAAAAAATGGAAGAGAAATTAATGAGCAAGACTGAAACACCAAGAGAAACAATTCACTGCTTTTCTATCATTTTAGCCTATGTTAGAATCATTTTTACTGAGTTACTCCATGTTTTATTCTGAATTTGCAATAAATTTGTTTATGCTAAATTTAGAAATATTTACATAGAGAAGTTAGAGAAATACAGTAATATAAAACAACAAATGGAGCATCCTAGAAAGTTACCTAATCTGAACACATTTTTCTCTAGTGCAAGTGACTACCCCACCACGAAAAACTTACAGGAACTGGTGACGGAGAGACCGCTCTTTGAGTGACTTTTTCCCGGTCCCGCTCCCGGGAGGGTCTCTCTGGCTTTTCGGCTTTGGGTTCAGTAACAATAGCCTTCAGTTGTTTCAGTTTTTCATCTTTGACCCAGAGTTTATTTTGCATCTCCAGCTGCTTGGCTGCCACCCGGCGCTCCTAGGTTAGCAAGAGGGACACACGTCTAATTCAGTCACGCCAAAGGAGCATCCTGGACCACCCAGCCGCCTCGTTTCCTAAGAATGGCGGCCCTCCCAGAGTCCAGCACCCCTCTTCATGCCAGCTCACTGGTTAGCCGTTTTAAGGGCAGAGAAAGGAGACAGAATGGACTGAATGGTGGCTCCAGCTGCCACCACCACCGAAACCCTAAGCCTGGGAACATGGATTCGGAACACCTCAGGTGGAAGCCCACCACCATCCCGGAGGTAAGCACCACAGGAGCGACACTCACACATTCTTTCTCCCACTTCATGGTTGTTTCTGTCACCATGCCTTGTAGCCTGGCTTCCAGTCTGCGCTTGTCAGAAAACTGCCGCTGAAGTTTCTGGTTCTGAGTCTCGAGTTCCTGTTGCAGAGTACGTTTGTCTTCCTCATAGATTGTAGTTGTCTTCTCCAGAATCTCAATCTGGGAAGGCAGACCACTCTGTTCAGGATTCGGCTTATAAGCACCGCACACAGCTGTGAACGGACTGCTCTGGCAGTTTGCTCACGCAGGCATAGTTGTGGAAAGAAAAATCATGGAGAAAGCAGTTCCCTCTTCTACGTTATCTGAATTCCAACCTCCATGCCTAGAAGTGAGAACTTCTAAACAAGGGCCTCACAGAAAAAGACAAAGCTTTAACTGATTTCAGGTGAAAATGATTTTCCCCTAAAATTCACCTGAATTTTGTTTTTTAGGCTGCTTTCAGAAAAGAGAACACTGTATTGGTTGCAATAAGCTTCTGTCTAGAAGGAATGGATACCCTTTAAAGATCTAGAGAGAACAAACCTATTGTCCTAAGTCAAAAAGCAAGCATTAGCCAGAGCTAAACTTACGAAAGCCCTCTAGAAACTCACTTGTTTGGCCCAAGAACATTCTCTCCAACGGCTAAAGTCTAACTCAGAAAATTAAAGAGTACATTACCCCTCTAAAGCTCTTCGCTCACATCCCCTCTCTTCCGGGATGAGGTGCAGATTAGTAGGGAGCCAGACGCTGCCTCTCCCCCGGTAAGCAGTGGTGAAAGGCCCGGAGGGCGAGCAGCTAGGTCAGAGAGCAGTGCTTAACCAGCCAGCACGCACATCCACTAAATCATGCCCAAACAAACCTTATACTCTAAAGTTTTGTTTTTCTTCTCCAGTCGTTCTATTTCCAATTTCTGTCCTGAGATCACCTTTTCTTTTTCATTTAGTTTTCCTTGAATGTAGTTTTCTTTATTTACAACAGCACTGTCGAACTCTTGCAACAACGCTTTAAACGTCATAGCTGAAACAAAAGCATGCAGGCCACGTTTACTCCAATTCCAAAATAAGCAGTGAAATCAACTTTTATTAACCAGTATGTAGCTATTCAGCAAATCATGACAGCCTGGAGCAGAAAACAAGTCAAGAAGGAAATCAAGAGTTTGGTTTCTAAATCTATGAGAGATACTCCTAGAAAAGCTGGTTTTGACTGAAAAACACAGAGTTGTTCGGCACTACAGCATTGCCTTGTCAGCCCTTACAGGTAAGTAATTTGGTTCAAAACAACTGCAAAAATAGAAACAACAGCAGATTTAGGATCAGGGGGATCCAACCTGAAATCCCTGCAACACCAACTACGAGTTATGTGACTTAGTTTTTCTGAGCACATTTCTTCTTTTTTTTTTTTTTTTTTTTTTTTTTTCAATTTACTTGACAGGCAGAGATCACAAGCAGGCAGAGAGGCAGGCAGAGAGAGAGGGGGGAAGCAGGCTTCCTGTGGAGCAAAGAGCCTGACACAGGCGATCCCAGGACCCTGGGATCATGACCTGAGCCGAAGGCAGAGGCTTTAACCCACTGAACCACCCAGGCGCCCCACATTTCTTCCTTTCAAAACAGGAATACAGATTCCATTTACCTCACACCTTTCCTCTAAAGATCCAAATGAATTAATGATAATAAAAATCGTAGACCTACTCACTGAGCATTTCTAAGTACCAGGCTGTTCACTGTTCTACATGATTCTCACATATTATCTCATTGCCACAACACCCTCTGAGGTAAGAACAGTTAAAATTCTCATTTTGCAGATAGGGAGACCAAGAAATGGAAGAGGAAGTCATTTGCCCAAAGACATTATTAAGATGTAGTATTTATGAAGTGCCTTGCAAGTAACTAGTAGGAACTAAAAGCAACGTAGCTATTATTCCTTTGTGTCTTTTTCTGTAGATTGAAAAAAGGGAGAGAATACACACCTACCTGTTTCTTCTGTTTTACAAGCTGTGGGAAAGTTCCTGGTCAGTCTAATTTAACAATGCCTTGAGCACTACAAAGTGCAGAAACAGATGACCCTTCCTTAAGATCTGCCCCACCAAAGAACTCAAATCTGTTAAAATTTCTGGAGTTGAAATGATCGCAGACCGCTTTTGGCCCTTACATTGTTTGTGAAACTCATCGATCATCATCTGCCGTAGGTGATGTCGCTTCTCTAATGCCTCGATCAGCCTGGGAAGAGTCTGCTCATCGTTGATATCCAAAAGTTCACAGGACGGCAGAGGTGGAAAACTCTGTAAAACCACTTCTGTAACGAGTGGTTCTGCGTTGAATTATAAAAAAATATATTATTAAAAACAAGAAGTTACACAGGAGAGAAAGCTTATTTAAACAAGTTGAACACCTGTGATTAGAACCCCCAGTCCAGTGTGCTTTGAGTTGTCACAATCATACTTCCTTAAAAATGAGTTATAAAAAAGAAAAAGTGGGGAAAATAAGTTATAGTATGTAACAAAAGAAAATTCATTTATACTTTGGTTCTTTTTTCTTTTCTTTGCACTTGGTTCTTTAGAGAAAGGGAAATAAGTAGTTCTCTACTGTGAAATCAACCTTAAGGAGAGAGAGACTGAGCGACATCAGCATGTGCATGATGTGACACACATCATACCATCTCCAACTGGACCTCCCCGAGCCTGGTTTCTGTATCTCCTTCCAGGTGTCAAACCACATATTGCCTTGTCCACTGGTCTTGCCACCTCAACTTCTTGAGTCACTTCTGCAAATCTCATGACTTGCTAAAATACAAAACACATTGGAGGGGGTTTTTGGTTTTATAAATCAGCATATTCAAGTCCTTCAGAAATTACTCAATGAAACAATAATAAATTGGTCATTAGTTCACTTCTATAACTAATGGTTCTTTATCAGTTTTAAAAATATTTAAAATATCATTCTTCACATCCAAATAGTTGTTTTCTCCATAGAAACGCAGAGACTTTATAAGATAAATAGATCAAAATTACCAAGCTCTCTTCATAATCTTCAGCCTTTGGATTCACACACACGATCATGCGTACTTTACCTTCCCCATCAAAGTAGTTCTTGAACAGATGGGTTAACTTTGAATCTCGGTATGGAACCATCTGTAAATACATTCAAACCCAAATATATAAGGCACAAGAACGCACACAAACAAAGCTCTGCAAATGATGGCCAGCTGTCGCTTACTTTGTTAGTTCCGTACATTTGGTTCTCTCTCAGGACTTCCATACACGTTCTTAGCGTCATTAACGACTGATTAATGTTACCTGACAGGAAAATATAGACAGAAGACATTTGAAAACAATATAGTAGCTACAATGTGGTCTGTCTGCCTATAAAATCCCCACTTCATAGAAATACTATATGGAAATTACAACTAATGGGTTTTAATGGCCCAATCTAAGGAGTTGTCCCCACATGGCCTTGCTGTATTTCAGGAGTATTTTAATAGCAGTGTTTCAGGAGGGGGTTAACACCATCCTTCAAGGATTCTATGAAAAGGACTGTCTGTGAAGTGCAACATTATATACTTCATGGCCCATAAAGTTTCTTCCAAATCTTAAATTCTGTGAAAGAGTATATTAAATGCAGCTGTTTAATATCCTCATATTAAAATATTATCTCAAAAGCATTCAGGCTTCATCATCACTGAAGTCCCACCCCACCCCTGCCCCAGGTACCCAGAGGGGCTCCTGTCTCCAACAGTCATGTGTGTTAGGACCAACTCTGTCCCCTCCACATCCAAACAAGGATTTCAGTTTTTGGTTTTGGTTTTGGTTTTTTTGTTTTTTTTTTTTTAATTTTAGTATATCTGGGACGCCTGGGCGGCTCAGTGGGTTAAGCCTCTGCCTTTGGCTCAGGTTGTGATCTCAGGGTCCTGGGATCGAGCCCCATACTGGGCTCTCTGCTCAGCAGGGAGCCTACTTCCTCCTCGCTCTTTGCCTACTTGTGATCTCTCTGTCAAATAAATAAATAAATAAATAAATAAATAAAGATTTTTAGTATATCTAAGTAATCTCTACACCCAATGTGGGGCTCAAACTCACAACCCTGAGGTCAAGAGTCACATGCTCTACTGAGCCAGCCAGGTGCCCCCAAAAAAGGATTACTAAGGTGACACAGCTGTTACTTCTGACCACTCCTGTTTGGATTTCTGAGTCAAGGCAAGTCTGACCGATTCATCAAGCCTCCAGTGAGGCAGGAGAGCTCACTTGCAGAGACCCCCAAATAACATCAGCTAACTCCCACTGTATTCTCATCCTTGGTCACTTCTCAAAACACAGAGCTCATCTGTGCCTCCATAATGTCCCATGATGCAGGATTCTTCTTCCTTGACCCCAACTCCCAATGTCCTTTCTGTTTCCACTGTGCTCTCTGGAGCCCAAATTCCTGTTACCAGACTTCCCTACGTCCTCACACTCTCACAGAGAGCTCCACCCATCTCTCTCTAATTACCATGATTTCTTAACCTGAGGTCCATATTGTCCATGGGTACATTTCAGGAAGTCTGTATACTTGGATGGGAAATAAATTATACCTTTAGTTTTTCCAGACTTCTGAAATAGCACGTCTTTTCAATTATGAATGTAGGCCAAAACGTAATATTAGTGGTATCTGTGATTTTTGTCAGCACAAATCATAGGTAATTTTATAGCACCTTATAGTTTATTGCTGATCAAGATATTTATGTTCATCACTACTTTGAAATTACATAGTTATAAGACTTACTGATACATCTTTAAGGCATTGATAAAGAAACATGTAAATTATTATGACAAATGCCTCAAGAATACTTTTAGTGGGGGACGCCCAGGTGGTTCAGTCAGTCAGCCATCAGACTGATTTATTTATTTTAGAGAGAGCCCAGGTTGGGTGAGGGGCAAAGGGAGAGGGAAGAGAATCTCAAGCAGACTCCCTGCTGAGTGTGGAACCTGACGTGAGACTCGATCTCAGGACCAGGAGATCATGACCTGAGCTGAAACCAAGAGTCAACACTCAACCAACTGAACCACCTAGGCACCCCAGGCATCCACCTCTTGATAGCAGCTCAGGTCTTGATCTCGGGGTTGAGTTCAAGCCCTGCCTTGGGCTCCACGCTGGGCGTGAAGCTTATTTTAAAAAGGGAAGGGGTGGGTTGTACCTGGGTGGCTCAGTCAGTTAAGCATCTGCCTTTAGCTCACGTCATGATCTCTGGGTCCTAGGATCGAGCTTCACATCAGGCTCCCTGCTCAGTGGAAGTCTGCTTCTACTTCTCCCTCTGCCCCTCCCTCTGCTTGTGCTCTCTTTCTCCCTCAAATAAATAACTAAAAACTTCTAAAAAACATTTCCATCTAATCAGTTAACTTTGTAATCCTACATATCTTATGTCATTCACTCAGGGATATTCTGTGAAGTGTCCATGGGCTTTACACTGCAGTCAAGGTGCAAAGCCCCACAGGATTATCCTCTGTCAGAAGGATAGTGCTTTCCCCTGCAGCCCAAGCAAAAGTTGCTTGTTTTCTGAAACCTGACATTTATAAGGATGGTGAGCAGAGGAGGCCAGCAACACTCTCCTAGTCCCTTGCTGCTGCCCTTCCATGTTCCCCACCTCGCCTGCCCCTGGGTCATTCTGGTGTCTGTGAGGACTGCTCCAACATGTGCCAAAGGACTCCCGCTCCCTCAGCCCAGTCAGTCTGTCTTCACCATGGGAGCCGCACAGCTGTGTCCACACCCCGAACCTTTATCACTCAGAACTGTACCTCCTCTAGAATTCTGTGTCCCAGCCACGGTCTCCTCTTCTTCCCATGCTCATGCCCTCATTTTTATCTCAGCTGTTCCCCATCTGTATCAACACTGCTAGTCCTTTCTGGTTTTCTCCCAAAGCATCAGAACCCTCAAGTTTCTACTTTCTTCCACTGAGATAAGCCTTCTTCCCAGCAAGGTGAATCCTTCCTCTTGTGATCTGGAGCCCAGATTCTCTATCTTAAATACACATATATAGTGTGGAGGTTTTGTCATCTCACGTGGCTACCACTTTCTTTCTCCTTCCCAGGCTCTTTTGATCCGTCACCTCAAGCATCTGTTCCTCAAGGCTCTGCCTCAGCCTGTTCCCATGTGTCCTCCATGAATAATGTCATCTCCCCTGCTGCTTCCATAATATTGGCAAAACCTAAACCCATATGCCTCCAGTCAAATCTCTCTCCTTCCAAATTCGTGTACATCCAGTGACTAGGCAGTTCCCCTGGACTAAGCTGAACACATCCAACACAGACTCTTCAACGGCCCACACCTGCACCTCAGACTGCTTTCTCCTCAGCTACGATCTTGGACCTGCCCACCCCCTCTTGCTTCCTCTCCACATGCAGGTCGACTTCCCAACCAGCTCTCCCTTTTCTCCCACTCTTGCCTCCAGGGCACATGATGGCTCCTCCGACCTACTGCAAAAGGCTCCCAGCTGCTTTTCCTATATCTAGACCTGCCTCAGTACCTTAATTCTCTATATGGGAAAACATTCTTTCTGAAAGACTAATTCTTCATTTCCTTTCAAAGGAGGCTGCATAATAGTAAAAAGACAAAAGCATTGAAAATCCAGCCAACCTGGGTTTAAAATCAGGCTCGAGTCTTGGGAAGATTACCTAACTTCTCCCAACCCATTTCCTCATCTGAAAATGGGTATGACACAATCCTGAAAGGTCAAAATCAAGAAATCGAGCCCATGCATAGTAAATACTGTGATACACACTAGTCCTTTAATAATTGGCAACCACCATTATTCCTTTAGAACAAAAATTCAGACTTTTTAATGATAGACAAGAGTCCTCATGGCCTTGCCTTGCCACCTCAGTTGTCATGGGTCACCAGCCTATACCCTCCCACTTCAGTGACCTTGACCCTGCCATATTCTCTCAGTTTACAAGTGGCTGTCTCCTGTCAAGTATGACTTTAACCCTGCCTTCCATATAGCTCACTCAATTGAAGTGTCAACTACATGAATTTCCCCCTAAACTTTCCCTCACATGCACCCCCAGACTAAATGAATGTTCAAGTACTGGCACACAGTATGCACTCCATACATGCTACTAGGTAAACCATAACATGAACAGCTACACTCATGAAAGATTAAAAAAAAACAAAAAAATACAGATTTCCTTCCAATTTGCTTTTGTGTTCAAAGATTTTTTTCCCACTTCCAGAAGCCAATTTTCACCAGTATGAATGTTGGAATACCTGTTAAATCACTTAAATTTAAGGATCTGGTGCTTTACTGGCAATAGATACAATATGAATATAACTTGCTTTATATTTATTTTAATCACTTACCCCCCCGTTCTTCAAGCAGCCAGTGTATTATAACATATAGAATATACATATTATGTTATATATATATAACATATGTAACACACTGATACCAAACCAACATTACTAAAGAAACAGCAATGACCACTAAACTTAGCCTCCAAATTATCAAAATTGAAGACAATTATGCTTAAACCACCTATCAATAAGCAGATGACAGACTGGCATTGCAAGTTTTTGGAAGTTGTAGCAATAAACCAGTACTATGCTGTGCTCACCAGCTTCACGTAATCTGTTCCCTTCTGCTTTTGTCCGGTTCGTTCTTTCACTTCCAGCAAGATCTACCAGGGACAACTGGCTTATAGTGATTTGTTCCTTTTCCTGAAGAGAAGATCGTAATTCCAATAACATGAGGTACAACTGGTTTACAGTGTTCTTCAAATATATTCCAGTCAACAAATTATTAAGACTTATAAATATCACATTTGCACAGTACAAAACGGTAGGGCTAGATGATAGAGGTTTTGGTGGAAGAGTCTGCTAAGAGCATAAGCTTAGTTATATTCATGGTAGTCTCGATGACTTACCTGTTGTCTGGTCTTCCACATTATACTCTAAGCCCCGTGAAAGAAAGGATCAATGTTCTCATCTCTAGCAACCTGCACAGCGCCTGAGCGCAGGATCTCAATCCATGTCTGCTAAGTAGTGACTCTAGAACAGGCCTATCCTAAATTTTTCTATAACCGATACTTAACAATTTTATAATTGAAAAATTTCACAATACTCTAATTGTATAAAAAATGAAGAGGTACATAACTGATTTGTAATATTAGATGTGTTCAAAGGACAGCAAGTATATATGGAGGCTTGACTTAAAAGCGTTTTCTAGCTAGTATGCATACCTACTCTATATAAATCAGGCACTGGCCTAAGAATTCTACATGCATTGCCTGCTTTAATCCTCACAGAGGATTATCAAGAGTTTATAACAGGTCAGACAGCCAGCAAATTAATAGGACTCAGAATTCGAATCCTGGTGGTCTCCAGTATGCTGCCATACCATCTCCTCATGCCATGCGGAAACCTTCATGATGAGGTTCAAATGGAATTACACTTTAATAGCTCAAAGTTATTAAATGATTCCTATTCAGGCTCAAATGCTTTTACTAATTGATGTAAGCCTTGTAGTGCGACAGGCCTAGCAGTAAAGGTGATCAGCTGATGGGAGGCCTACTGGCCTATCAGCTGAGAGAAGAACAATTTAGAATTGTCATCTCCTAAACTGTATCTACCCTGGAAAGTTAACCGCTGACATTTGAAAGCCATTAACTGAATTCCCACATACAAAATGAGTCTTCAGAGATAAAATAATGACCCATCCACACTCATCTTATCTCCTCTATTACAGAGATTTATAAAGATTTGTAAACCTTTTTCACACAATTCCATGTTCTCAGATTCAACAGCCAGCTTCCCAAAACTACACTCTTTAATGGAATAATTTTTAAATGTCATCACCCACATTTAATAATTCTAGAATGGTCTTCACTGCAGTCAAGCTTCCCTGATTTAACTCTAGTTCTAAAAACTAAGGGTTCAGTTAAAACAAGAAAAACTCCACACAGTACAAGTTTACCTGTAAGACATTGTCTCCATCCGCATCCAGGGGAGCCTGAACTAATTTAATGTTGAACACGCTATGGGAACGGCTGGACTCACGATTCAAATGTGTGTTAGCAATACGTCTCTTTTTCTGGCCTGTGATGACAGAGACATCATTGATCAAACCTGAACTCAGTCATTACAGTATACATGTTTTCTACTAAATAGTACTGCCATCAAATTATAGTAGCAACTCTTGGGATTTTATGTATTGTTTCAGATTTTCCTAACTTTAGCTTGGATTCTAACCTCTCCAGAAAACTTCAAAAGCCTCCTCGGTAGATTTCACTTCTACTTCTGTACATCCTGCAACATACATGTTATGGTTCTTATCTTCACGAAGCAATTTAGACTGTGGTGGTCTGTGAGAAAGAAAAAAGACATCAGTCTCCTAAATAATGAGATCCTAATATCTCAGCTTAAAGACTAGGACTAAACTGCTGGACCACAGACATCGAATCTTACAATGGGAATAGGCCTAGGCAAGAGCTCCAAAAAAACCCAGGGAACTCAGGTAAGCATAAGGGTACACAGTCAGCGTTAGTTACATAACAGGGTCATAGGAACCTATGTTGTTCTAGAAGCTAATTTGTTCTAATAAAGCACACAAAACACTTACGAAACAAGTAGAGAACAAAACAGTATTATGTATAGCAACATCACATGCACAGGTTAAGCAACAAAGTCTAGCATTTCCCTAATTTTAAAAGTTCAACAGAGAGCTGGTTCTCACATCAGAGTCGGCAAAAGACAAATTCAGAAAGAGTTTGGTATATACCAGGAGTGGCAATCTTTTCAAAGTGGCTGGTCAAGTGTTGATCTGCACAGTAGGATAAGAATGGAAAGGGTGCCACTTGTTCAGCCTGTGTTGTCAGCGGTGGGGGTGGAAATGTGTGCCAGCCACCATCACTCAGTACAGGGCAGATCCCCAAGCAGCAGGCAGGGGCTCAGAGGTAGCAGCCCGCCCAGTGCCAACGAAAAACCACCTACATGCAAACATGCCACAGATGCCAACCGCTAGTATAACTGCACCCTTTCTCCTTAAGAAAAGAGTCAACGTCATCACATACACAAAATCTGTGTTCCTCATGGGCGTGCTGCAACTGTTCCACCTACCAAAGGAATAAGGTGAAAGTTACTGTTTCTACAGCAGCCAGGCTCAGTCCACAGTAGAGACAGTCACAATGAGTCAGTGCTTAAAAACCCTCTACTTATAGTATTTCTTCATTGTACTTAAAAAACTTAAAAAAAAAAAAAATGGTTAAAAACCACCCTAATCAATTAAATCTGAATTCGATGCCAAATACGCACCCCATGAGTTCATTCAAGGAGTTACCAGAAAGGTTACAAGGCATGCAAGGCACATTTATCAGTCTTCCTTTTGTAAAACTCAAACCAAGATAGACTTCTTTGAAAATAATCTCTTTTAGAACCAAATAGAAACGTGGCACATGCGCAAAAAAGTGAAATGGATTGGTAGCAACGAATGACATCACAAAAGTTGAGGAAAATGGGTACACACAACAGACACTCTGAAACAAATGGGAAAGGAAGTAATCTATAAATTGCTTAATGTAATTTATTAAACCTGTTCTCAGTCTAATGGTTTTCTAAATATCCAGCTGTTTCTCCAATAATGTTCAGTTAATCTTCATATTATTTATGTTCTGAGAGGCCCTAACAAAGACAGCGTTGAAGATAAGCATTTGGCTTAAGAACAAAACCATCAACTCAAGAACAAGATACTAATACTACATGAGACTCCAGAGTCCGCTCTGGCACAAACATGGATTGTGAGGCCAGGCTATTCTTCAGTCTGAGCCAGCCAAGACCCAAGGAAATCTAAGGAGTTGTCTTTTAACTCTGGTGGAATGATGTTACAGATGTCCCTTCACATTAATCAGTGATGAAAGATCTGTAGTAGTTGTACAGACAACAGCTTTGCGCTCCACTCTGTAGAGATCACCAACCGCAGATGGTTAACATGGCTACAAACTCCCAACACAAAGCTATAGGTTCTTGAAAGGTAACCCCAGGGAACCCACGTGCATAGGACACTTCCTTACACAATTACAGTGTTTCTCAAAATACAGCCCCAAAGCCAAGAGTTCTCAAAAGTAATGTCTAAGATGAGGATTCAGGACTCTCTTCTCCTTAGATGCCTTAACCCACTGGTTCCTTAATACAGCTGTATATCTGGTTAAGAATAAAACTATGCATCGAACACCAACTGCATGATATATTATGCACATTAATATGTGCATGAAATATATGCACATTATATTTCATTGGGAAAACAAAAGCATTATCACCATTTATCACTGAGAAAACTAAGGCTCCCTGAGGTAAAGTGGCTTCCCCAAGGTTAAGCAGCTGACATGGGACTCTCTTCGCTACTTACTTAGGCTTTATGGGATCAAACGGCACCTCTTCCAATAGATCGTAAATGTAATTATTATATATTTCAATATAAGAGACAAATACACCATAGACACTATCTTCATCAACCTCTTCTGCTTTGCAGAATTCTTGTACATTTATCATATCTGCAAACTCTGGGTCTACTTGTCGTCTGAAAAAAGAAAAAAAGCCAAAAAATCTGTTCTGACAGAGTCAGCATCAGAAGTAAATGATCCCAAGGGGAAACTAAAGATTTACGTTAAATGACCTGTCACTGCAAGCAATCTATTCATACTCGTGGTCAGCCAACAGTACCTGCCGTGTCCTCACTCTCCCACCCGAAGTGGCACCTTCTCTAAATAGTATTTCAAGGACTTTGTGCACAAAACCAAACAGAACAACTGAGCAAATAAATTTAATGAAGAACATTCCTCAACTTTGATCTCACTACAGTCAACTGTCAGACCAACTCCCCTTCATGTTAGTCATTCCCTGTGCCTGAGAAAGCCACCAGGCAGGGTTCCCCTTAGGCTAGTGTCGCACTGAATGTGACTACTTACTTGCTAGAGGGAGTCTTTGGATTGGGCATGGCTTCTCTCTTCTGCCGTTCTAACAAGGCATCAACTTCACACTGTATATCCATGCTATTCCTGTCATTAGATTTAAAAACCTGAAGTGGAGATAAAAATCAGACCATGATTTTTTAAGAATTTAATTTAAATAGTTTTTTTAAACATATTTAAGACATAAGAAACATTTTTATTACTTTTAAGACATACTGAAGACATAAGAATATTTATGACATAGACATATTTAAGACATAAGAAACATTTATTACTTAAGGTTTCAAAATGTATCCAGTGTATTAGTTTTCCTTTAACACTACTGTAACCACAGGTCTATTGGTCCCTATGCCCTCAAGTGAAATAGTCACAACTCAAAAAAAAAATTACACTTACGTATCGTTTAGCTTGAAATGACCCTATACTGTTAAAGATCATGTCCAAACAACGAGGAAGCAGACCTCCTTCCCCTGGAGAACCAGTCATTGTGTGAGTTTTTCCGCTTCCTGTCACACCATATGTGAAAAGGAGACCTACAATGCAGCAATTCAACATGGAGTTATATGTTGAAAGTCACACTGGGTTATATCTTGAAAGTCCTCCACTTTTAATATTTCTTCATTGTATTAAGAAACACTTAAAATTAACCAGCTCAAAAAGCAGTCTCTAGGGGCACCTGGGTGACTCAGTTGGTAAAGCTTCCAAGTTTTGATCTCAGCTCAGGTCTTCATCTCAGGGTGGTGAGTTCAAGCCCCTTGCTGGGCTCCACGCCCAGGATGGAGCCTACTTAAATAAAAATAAAATATATTTTTTAAAGATTTTATTTATTTATTTGACAAACAGAGATCACAAATAGGCAGAGAGGCAGGCAGAGAGAGAGAGAGAGAGGGAAACAGGCTCCCTGCTGAGCAGAGAGCCTGATATGGGGCTCAATCCCAGGACCCTGAGATCATGACCTGAGCTGAAGGCAGAGGCTTAACCCACTGAGCCACCCAGGGGCCCCCAAAATACAACATTTTAAAAAGCAGGTTTTATACCACCCTAACAGATTAAATCTGAATTCAAGGCCAAACATAACCAAATATATAAGTATCAAAAAAGTTTTTTCAGAGGGGGACAAAAAAGAAATGTAACAAAAGCTCCAATAATCATACCATTTTTGCCATGAATGAGGTCCTCTACCAAGGGGTTAGCCACAACATCAAAGAGTTCCTTCTGCGTGGTATGAATGCCAAATACTTGTTTAAATGAATATTGAGTCTGGGAAGAAGGAAAAAATAAAAAGCATATGAATGGAATTTCACTCTAAGCTAGAAATACATCCGTTTAAATATATTCAGATGTTTCTTAGTGAACATTTAAGATCTAGACACCCCCCCCCCAAAATTAAGTCTTTAAACTTGGAACCCTTAAAGTCATGACATAACTCAAGTTATACCCCTTACACAGAGAATGTAGAAGTCTTAAGTCCACTAATGCTTCACAGACCAAGGATGATTTTGGACAACAAAGATCAAAATCATCATGACTCAGTCACAGACTTGTGAAAATCATCAAGCATTACCCCATACACTAATTTACCACTTGCTCTTTTAAAAGGCCATAGCAGCATAAAATCAAGTGATTTGGTGTACCATCTTAAAATCAGAAATGAACTGTAAATATAATCTCATCTGAGTTTTTCTATGAAATAAATTGTGACCTTTAAAAAAATCAGTACTTCAATTATCTATATGATTATTATAACACTATATTACCAAAAATATTACCAAACTCCTACTTGGAAAATTTGATTGGGGACTGAGATATATATGAATATATTTCCATGTAAACTAAATTGTCCTATTTGTCCAGAGGCTGGAGTTCTATTATTTCTGTTTTGTTATTTTTAGTTTTTCTGTATTGCAGACACTGCAATTATTTCTGTAACCTTCCTGAATTTCGCAGTTTTTATTTCACAAATGTCAGTACTAAGTTGTTACGTGAGCATTCACTAGAATTTATTATGGATTATAGCCTTTGTCAAGCAGTACCCTCTTTCCTGTTTTATACCCTTGTCCTTAAATTCAACCTGTACAGGTATCACTATCATGACCCTTATATTTTTAAAATAAGCAGTTTTGTCCCCCCCAAAAGGGGACATGTATAGATTAGTACTCAAACTTACACTAATACAACATGTGCCAAGCACTGCCTTAGTCTAGCAGTGGATCATTTCACTCTTACCTTTGATTACATACTATTAATTATTATACTCATTTTATAACTTGTTAAAGATCACACACCTACTTGAGCTAGAGTAACTCTTACTTCATGGAAGGTATTACCCCAACCGTATAAACCAGCTATAGAGTTCACAAGAATGAAGAATCTTAGGGCGGAAAGGATACACATAAAATAGTGCTGACAGATCAGTCAGATGACCTCCAAGTTCTTTGTGAACAAATCCCTCCTTACCTGTAAAGAAAACCAAGGCCCAGAGGAGGAACTTCCCCAATCCTCCGGTGCTGACTGGTATCCCAGCCATTTCCAGGCCAGCAGTGCCTTCTGTGACAAGGCAGTGAGAACTGCTAATCCCCGCCAAGCTTTCTGTCTACTTATACATAGGAAATTAATCTAATAGAGAAATGAAGTTCTTCACAGTAAGGCAGTTCTCAATTATTTGACATCTTTGAAGGCCCACTCCCCCATGAAGCCTTCCCAGACTATGCATTCATGCTTCATCCGTATTCATTGAAAGGGGAACAGGAGAGATAAGGTGCATATCCCCATGAAGCTTACATTATAGCAGGGGAAAGAGACAATAAAAAAATCTCTTGCTGTGCTAAGTGCTATCAAGGAAGCACAGAAAGGGCAGACCGGGATAGAAGCAGGGAAGGGTGCCACTTCTGTTACGGGAGTCTGGACACTCTCTCTGAGGAGGTGACGTTTAAGCTGAAATCCACAGATAAGGAGCCATCTGTGCTAAGAGCCAGGAGGAAGAAAAGTCCACACTGGGAGAACCGCCCTGAAGCACGATCCAGGCTTATCCAAGGAACTCAAAGAACTAGATGGCAATAGATGACCATGGACAAATAGACAAATTAAGCAGGATTCTGCCCGTTTAAAGACTTTATGCCTTGAAAATTTTTAAACAGGAAAAGGGTCAAATCAGATTTACACTTTAAAGATCTCTCTGGGGTGCCTGGGTGGCTCAGTGGGTTAAAGCGTCTACCTTTGGCTCAGGTCATGATCCCAGGGTCCTGGGATCGAGCCCCGCATCGGGCTCTCTGCTCAGGAGGGAGCCTGCTTCCTCCTCTCTCTCTGCCTGCCTCTCTGCCTACTTGTGATCTCTGTCTGTCAAATAAATAAATAAAATCTTAAAAGATCTCTCTGGTAGCTCTGTGGAAAATGGAGAGTAAGATTCAGAGCAGAAGCAAGCAGTCCAGTTAGATTTCAAGTATGGTCAACAAACCAGTGCCCCTCTGAGAACTGTTTGTTTCCTGTCTAGGAGGAGAGAATTAGAGAAATCCGGAGAAAGTTTAGAAACTTGTGTAGCCATTTGACATGGCTGCCGCATCCCAGTATGACATCACTAGGCTCATCTCACTGAACAGATTATCAGATCACTTCTCTGTGGTCTAATTCAGATGGCAAAGCTGCAGCACGAAATTATTGGTCACGATGCACTGAAAATTTTAAAAAGCTGTTCTTCACTACAGATCATTTGAGAAGCTCTAGTCTTGGTAATTAATAGCAAGGCTAAGATGGGTGGGGGCAGAAGAGATAGAAACAAAAGGACAGTTTCATGTTGGAGCAGAACTGATAGAATGTACTGAATGGCAGACAAGCAGGGACACATGGTGCTACCATTTATTGAGAGAAGACAAGGGAGGAAATGATTTAGAGGGGGGAAAGAATCAAGAGTTCTTTTGGGCATGTAGAATTTGAGATGCCTATATGACATCCAGTGCATGTTCAAGTTTAGAAGTGAGTAAAGGGTTAGGCTGACAAAAAAACCCCAACAAATCCAGAATTATCGTATAACCAACATTTAAAGCCGTGGAAAAGTGTAAAGAGAGCCCTGGGTATAGCCCACCCAGTACTGAGAAGTTGGAAAAGGAAGAGGAGCCCACAAAGAGTGGCCTGTGAGAACCAAGAACATGAAGACTTGGACAGGAAATAGGAGAGGGCTTCAGGAAGGAGAGTCCTGCTGAGAAACAGATTATGAGGACAAGAGATGTCCATCCAATCTGAGCAGTCCAGAGCCCATTGGTAGGCTTCTGACAAGCTCGCAAGAGCAGGGTGCACAAGAGTGAAAGGCTGCGTGAAAGTAGAGACAAGAGCCTGAATCACTGCTTCCTCCTGCATTCCCATAGTCCATCTCTTTCAGCTCAGCGGTCTGTCTTCCATCTGTGCCCTCAACTCAGCTGTAAAGGCAAGGATTGTGCCTTACTCATTTTTTAAAATCTCCTTCTGCCCTGCAGCTTTCGTGTAATGTTTGTTGAACTGAACTGAACTCACTTTGCTCAAGATTTTACTAAAAATAACACTTCCGGGGCACCTGGGTGGCTCAGGGGGTTAAAGCCTCTGCCTTCGGCTCAGGTCATGATCCCAGGGTCCTGGGATTGAGCCCCACATCAGGCTCCCTGCTGAGCAGAGAGCCCGA
>NW_019154115.1:5286774-5338870 GCF_002288905.1 Enhydra lutris kenyoni | reverse complement strand
CTGAACTGAACTCACTTTGCTCAAGATTTTACTAAAAATAACACTTCCGGGGCACCTGGGTGGCTCAGGGGGTTAAAGCCTCTGCCTTCGGCTCAGGTCATGATCCCAGGGTCCTGGGATTGAGCCCCACATCGGGCTCTCTGCTCAGCAGGGAGCCTGCTTCCTCCTCTCTCTCTGCCTGCCTCTCTGCCTACTTGTGATCTCTGCCAAATAAATTCTAAAAATCTTCAAATAAATAAAAAAATATAAAGATAACACTTCAAATACACAATGCCTATTGCTATTTTAAACTGCACATTAAATTGTATCTATGTGTATGTGTCTGTGTGTATAGTCACCCAGCACAATCATTCATTAAATAATCCCTAATCTAAAATAAATAATCTAGTATAAGAAATTAATTCATAAAAGCAATCCTCTAAACTCAAGTATACCAAACGTAGGCCTAGTCACACTTTATATATGGTGGTTATAGGGAAGTAAACAAGTTTTTCAAAAAAGTGGAAATGTCAATTGTGTTATATGTAAAAAATGTTAAAGCCCTTCAGGAGAGAACATCTCAAGTAAAAACAGCTTGGTTCCAGTGGGAATTACCTCCTTATAGTCTCCATTTCGGTTGAGTCTGTAACCCTCAGGAGTATGAAGCTGAACAGTTGTGTTATTGATCACTTCTACGCAGCACTCTTGATCAGGAAGGCTCAGTGGGCGCACCCTACAGTACACCTGAAATTACAGGAATGGACTTCCAGAACAAAGGTTGACTACTTTTCATTTAAGTTTCCCATTCATTCATCCAACACTTGGTCTCAACATAAGAGATTTATATGAACTTAGTGCTATGAAAACCAAAACTTGCTTCCAGAAAGTGTCAGATGTAAACAGATATAACAGTTACAAGGGACTTTAAATACACATACAATTAAAACAAATTTGGATAACAAAGCATCAAATCACACAGCTTCTCTTCACTATTATATTGGCACCAACTGAATAAAGCCATATACAACCACTAATACAAAAATCTCTAAAATTAACAGCATCATAAAATGAGAATTATTTGAAAAGCTGTCAGAATTCTTTGAAATTCGATGTCAAATAAAATTTGACAGCTTAACACTTAATATACAAATAAATATATACATATATACCAATAAGAATATACAAATATACAAATAAATAACCACAACATCCAAAAGACAGCTTCTTAATCAGTGATAGGGTTAAGGGAAAACTGTTCAGCTGTATGTGCAAAGTATCTAGTTCCCTTAACTTAGAACAAGAAACACATTCCAGTGCCAGTGGAGAGAAAAATACCCCAGAGCAAACCAACCTTCTTTCATTTGCCATCTGCCTCTAAAAGCAAGTTCCTAAGCCTGAAACTTGAGAAATACATGCAATTATGATTAATTACTGGACTGAATTAACCTGTTCTACACCAGCATCTTTATGAAGCACGTCATCAGTTACTGTTTAACAGCCCTGAAGTTGGGAGAGGATGCTCATCCAAGCAGAAAGTTCCCTGCCTTCTGAGAAAGCAGGAAGAATTCTCCCAGACAGGTGAAGAATATTTTTCATTATCTAACTTTACAGATTATAATTAGTTACAGGAGTTATACAGTTGACAACCAAAGACTTCATTTTACTGGACTAATGAACCCACATAGAAACAAAAATGTTAAAGCTGGAACCAGCCTTACCTAAATTTTTCACTAAATGTTCTCTATTTCACTAAATGTTCTCTGACTATGCTTCTACATCTCCATCCCTTCCAAAGTATACACAGAAGACAGAAAAGGACTGAAGAAAACACACACACACACACACACACACACACACAAATTTAAAGGGAGACCTTACCCCAACTGGGTCTTTAAGACTTGTTTGGGATCCTTTCTTCACTAGAAGTTTCCTGGGTGTCTTAGTCCTCCTGGTCATAGGTTAAAAAACATTAAGTTCAAAATAACATACAATAACCTCACCTATAATTCATACAGAGACAACCTTCTTAGGATTTATAAAGGTCTCCCTTAGCAGTTCTAGAACATTACACCCCAAATTAACATAATAAGCCGCATTAGAACAAAGTTTGCAGCACACAGTGCAAAAGTAAGCAAGACTGGGTTCAGGAGATGGTTTCAGTACTAGATAATAGTTCTATATTTAAAATAGCTTGCATTTTTTCTGAAAGGACTATACAGAAAGTGAAGCACTAGAAGTTTGAAAAATTTACAGATAATTGACCACCCTTATCTTGAAAGCACTTACATATGGCACAAACACACACACTGCTCCAACAGCCATTGCCAAGGCGGACTGACAAGGATTAACTTCACCAAATGACAAAAAAGCAGGTGGGGAAAATCCCACTTGATGCTTTCATCAAGATCTGTCTATGCTTTTAAGGAACAATTGTTTATTGAGTTCTCCGAGTTTATCATCCTTCGTCCCCAAACAAAATTTAGTCTCCAACCTGCAATTTCTTGCTCTCTTGGAATCAAAAGAAAAAGATATTTTGACTTCACCAATTTCACCAAAGCATGCGGCTTACCTCCAAGGCAACCCCCACATTTATCTATAGTGCAGATGAACATTTAACAATAAAATTAAGTGTAATTATTGGCATGGGCTTAAGATTATTAAAATATTTTCACAACACGGCCCGAAATGAAACAAGAAAATTAGTGTTTTCAGTACAAAATATCATGGTGGGTTTCCTTAAGCTAATATATATATATATATATATATATATATATATATTTCTTTTTTTTTTTTTTTTTTTTTTTTAAGATAAAAGATTTTTACTTTCGCCCCTTCAGAAAACCAGCTGCCTTTGGCAAAGTATTGTTTTACGGAGGAGCCGTTCGGACCCAGCGCAGCGCGGACGCCAGGTCTGGGGCGGGAACGCTGGCTTGAGCGCTCGGGGGCGGGCCGGGACTGTCAGCCGGCCCGGACTCCCGCCCCAGTACCCGATCTCGGCCTCCAGGCCGCGGGGCTGGGCTCGGAAGAGCACCCTGCGCTCGCGGGGGGCCAGGGCCCTCCAGGGCGGAGGCCGCCCGGCGCCCTCAGCACCAGGGCACAGCCCACGGGGCGACCCCCTCCCGCACCACCCGCGGCAGAGTGCAACCTGGAAACGCCGGTGGCCGGGCGGGAAAGGGCCACTTCGTTAAGGGCTGGCGGCGGCGGCGTCGGAGCCAGGCGAGTGGAACCCGGGCTGACGGCAGCCCACCAGGCCCCAGGCTCCCCGTTCCCCGCGACGTGGGCCGGCCTCTTCTGCCCTCTGGAGGCCCGGGGCGGGACGCCGGACTCCGGCGTGAGGGGAGGTGGGGACGTGGAGGACGCGTCGTGGACCGGTCCCCGCCAGTCGGGCTCCCCTCAGCGGCCCACGCGGGGGCTCCCTCTTTGGGGGCCGCGGCCTGGACAGCACAGGACTCGGTGCAGACCGAGGAGAGGCCGGCCCCCGCCCCGCGGCCCGGTACTCACACTGGCTTCATGGCAGCGGGCTCCGTGCTGCCGGGACGCGCGCGCGGGGCGCCGGGCTCGATCCGGCGGGCTGGTGAGGGCGGCGGGCCACAGGGACGCGCCTCGGGAAGCAGTACTCCGCGACTGAGGCGCGGCGCTCCAGAAAGCCGGCAAACTTCGCGGCGAGCCCAGGTGAGCTCGCGCCCGGCGCATTTTAAACGGGCCAATCAGCGCCCGCCCGCGGGAAAAAGGGCGGGGCCTCGGAGGAAGTGAAGGCTCTGCCGGAAACGGTGCTGGTCTCCTAGGCGACCGCCTGGAGCGCGCAGCGTCCAGGATGCCGGGCTGCAGGCTGAAATCGGGACCTCAGACGTAATAAAATCCAACCCCTTCCACTTTCCCAGGAGGAAACTGAGGGTTTCTTTTCCTACAGCACAAGAAGGCCAATGGAAGGACAAGTCCAGGGTCGACGCCGAGGTCAAAGGTGTTCCCGGACGGGAGTGTCCTATTCTTGTCCTGTGCCCTGCATCTCTCCCTCCCTCCTTGGCTTCCACATCACCACATCATATTGGATTTCGTTCTCTCCTTCACCCTTCCTGGGTTCTCCCTTTCAGGTTCCTCCAGCTCTTTCGTACATATACACTGTGTTATGAAATTCTTAACAATGTTTGATCCTAGGGGCTGTTCAAAAGAAAACAGCAGGCCCAAAATGGAGTCCCTCATGCTAGGTCGAGTCACCAAACTGGGCCCTGCTCTCTAACCTAGGTGCAGTTTCTACCTACCCCCAAAACGTAGTCTGAACCAGTCAGTCAGGAACTTTCCCGGCTCAGCGGGGGTGACGTCATCTCCATCTCCCCTCTCCCCCTATCGCCCCCCCCCCACCAAAAGCAGATGAGATGATCCTCGAAGACCCCCTGACCTTCTCCCTGATGGAAGGTGACCTGGCCTGAAACAATTCTCTCTCTCCTTTCAGTAATGATTTCCTTTTCCCACCCTCCTTCCTACAAAAACTTTTAATTCTGTACAGCTCCGGGGAGCATCTCTCTGTTTGTTAGACGGGATGCTGCCGTTCACTTTAAAAACCCAAGCTGATCTTTTAAATTACTCAGTTGAATTTCTGTTTGACAGCATACAGAGATGAATAACGTTTGGTCCTTGGCAAGACCAAAGTCCAGAACCACCCTTTAATCTGATGAACAGATGCTATCCCACATCAATGTTTGCCCCTAAACGCACGGCAATCAAATATGCCTCTAATCTGTGCTCTCAGGGGGCTCCACTCCCCTCTGCTCAACCAGGCACCAGTTAAATGGACACAATTTCATATCCCTGGCCTATTTTGTTCTACATAAAGGTGTTTTTTCCTAATGACTTCATTGCTTTGTTTTTTATATATGAGTCTTTGAGCCATCAGAACTGTTATTAAATGGCAGTTGGGATTTGTGTTATTTAGGACTTAGGCGTGGCTGCTGGCTACTTCCCTCTTAGTTACCCTGCAGTCTGGCTTGGCCTCAGTCTCTCCATTGGAACTCTTCTCACTAAGACCATCACCTCCTTGATGCTAAACCAAACTGACCCTCCGCACCCCTATCTTACTGGACCTCTGGACAGCACTAAAAATATTTCTTCTTCCTCTTTTCCTATGCCTTTTTTTTTCCTTCTAGCTCTCAAAGCCCCTCTTTCTCAGAATTCATTTATGAAGTGTATTATTCATTTTTGGCGTTTCTTGTTTTGCTTCTTGTCCCTTCAATGTTGTAGCTTAGGGTTTTGACTTGGCTGCTAGCTGAGGCTTCTCCTCGGGCGCTCCCAGTCACTCCCGTGGCTTCACATACCGTTCGAATTTGTTCTTCTCAGCTGCAGACCCAGCTGCCATCTGGATTCTCCACTTCATTGTCCCACAGGCCCCTCATACCTACCTAATCTCTTCCCCTGAACCTGCTACCCCTCAGTGGATGGTATCAACACCATCTACCCAGTCACCCAAGCCAGGGTCCCTGGTACCGTCTTTGACTTTTGCCTCTCCTTCCGTTCCAACATCCACTCACCTCATCTTGACAGCTCTGCCTATTAAATAGCCTTCGAACCTCTCCATCCACTTCTATCCGTCCCCTTGGCTCCTACCATGTCTTGTCTGGATGACTGCAACAGTAACCGAAAAGGCTTCTCTGCGGCTACCCTCCCAGTCTGCTTGTAAACCACAGATCTGGTCACATCACCCTCCTACCTGTAACACCGCAGTAGCTCCCCAGGGCTGGGCAACCCCCAAGGGGCCCCTAGGCTCTTCCTCTCCAAGCACATCACTTATCCTTGCCCCCTGCCACCACCCCCAGGTACATGGCCCTTCAGTGCCCCCGACTCATGTAGCCGTCCTGCTTTCCTCTGACACTGCCTTCTTACTCTCAGTTCTCAGCAGATCCTCGTCAATGACCTGGCACTGGATGCTGGACCTCTACTGTATACCCACCAGTCCCCTGCACCCTGCACCCTGCCAACACCTGTTGCTTTGCTTCAGAGCTCCCATCCCAGTGTGGTCACTATTCCTTATGGCATCCTCTACCGGCTTATCACCAAAGCCCCGCTAGGTGGCGCTATTGCACCCCAGCGCCCAGCAATGGAGGCCCTCTTGTAAATGTTTGGAAGAAATGGATGAATCCATCCCAGTTGAGGACCCAGTTACATGGAGCCCCCTCCCCAGCTTTTATTCTGGCCAGTTTCTCCGTCCTCACCTCTATCCATACTAAAGCTTATTTTCTTTAAAAAAAAAAAAGGTAAAAACAAAAACAAAAAACTAGGCATCTCACACCTAACACATTCTTATCCCTACCCCAAAGCGTTCCCCATAGCCAGTAAAAGATTTGCTCTTTTCCCTAGAATTAGAGATCCACACCAGGGATAACGATAGTGGACAGGGAGGTAGCAGAACAGGGAGGCTTCTACTAAAGTCAGGTTATGGAGTATAATTTATGTCCAGTAAAATCTACTCTTTTCAGTTGCACTGTGTATGTTACGTATTTGACAAACACAGCACCCTATACCCATCACCACTGTCAGATGTATAATACTTCCAGTACCCCACAACTTTCTTTGTGCTGCCCCTTTGTGGCCAATCACCTTCCTCTACCCCCAGCCCTTGGCAACCACTTTTCTGACTTCCCTCCTTAGAGTTTCCTCTTCCCCAGAAGGCCTCCTCTCTAGCTGGGCAAAATGCTTTTGAGATTCACGCATGCATTGCACGTATCGGTAACATGTTCCCTTTTTACTGCTGAGTAGTAATCCCTTGTATGGACGCATGACAGTTTATCCATCCACCAGCTGATGGACAATTAAGTTCTTCCCCCTCTTTGGCAATTATGGCCTAATTATCTGTGTAACGGTCTTTAAGTAGGTAGGGATTTTCATTTATTTGGTGGGATTGCTGGTTTCATCATAAGTGTAAGTTTGACTTTATAAGAAACTGACAGACTGGTAGGGTCCTATGCAAATCACAGGGGAGAGGCTGACACTTCAGCCGATGGGAACCGTAATTAACTCAAATACCCAGCTACGCGCGTCCAGCCCTGGGAACCGTATAACCACTAGTGACCAGAAACTGCCAAAGCCTAGAGTGTTTGAGAGAAGGTGGTACAACGAAGACAGGACGCCTGTGGCACTTCCAACACACAACTCTGGACACTCTCTTTGGGGCCCAGTTGTTCACTCCCATCAGCTGTAGCAACAGCATCTCCCATCCAGTGGCCCCGGGACTCTTCCCAGGCCATTTGAAAATGAATGACTGGATGTTAATGTTTTACAGACTCAAAAGACAATAAAATCAGCAAACTTGAGGGTGGAGGCTTGTAAAATTGATACAAAAAGAAACAAATGATCTAAACCATATTTCAAATGAATAACATACACATAAATGGGCCATAACTAACCCAAGTGATTTAGACTATTGAGACCATATGCCCTCAGGCTCAAGACAAAAAGAGCCTAAAATATATATCGAATTCTAATTAGTAAGCTTTTTTGCAGACATGGGTTGATAATTCTGAAATGACATTCTGTACATTCAAAGATTAAGCAAATAATACATTGCAGATAATGGGAGCCATGTTTCTCACTGCTGGAGAAGAGAGTTATATAAATTGCAAAAGGGGGAAGGATGAAAAGTACCTGAGAAGTCTCTTTTCCTTTTTTTTAAGATTTTATTTTTAAGTAATCTCTACCCCCAACATGGGGCTCGAACCTACAACCCCGACATCAAGAACTGTGCTCTACCCACTGAGCCAGCCAGATGCCCCAATACCTGGGAATTCTTCATACTATTTGGGAACATTTTTCCAAATGTGAACCAAAAAAATGGTTGGAATAGACCAGTGTTTCTTAAACTCCCTTATATTAAAAATCACCTGGGGCTTTTGGTTAAAATTTAAAACTCCAGGACTGCTTTTCCCTCCCAAGGTTTTCTGCATCTGTCCATTCGGGCCTGAAAATGTGCATTTTACAACATCAAACACATTTTCGAGAGGCTGGATTAAATTATATTTAAATTATCCATTGTTCCATGCTCTACAGGAGGCCAGAATTAAGCCAATTCTAGAAATCTGTTTCCCCAAGTGAAGAGAATGGGTGTGGCAACTCTCTCTTTGTCTAAAATACACATATTATAGAGTCGAAGCATTCATACAAATACCAAGAAGCCAGAGGAAAACCCCTTGCCCAATCTCCTGGGGAGAACATCCAGGAGAAATTCCAGAATTCTTCAAAAGTCAAGTGATCCATACATTTTCTAGAGTTAATACGTTTCAGGGATGAGTGGCTTGATTTCCATCCTTCCAACAGGACAAGTGCCTCCTGGTCTTGGGGCCTTTGCACATAAGCCACATCAACCCAAAACACGGGCCCCACAACATGCTGGCAAAGTGGGCCCTTTTTTACCCATCAAAGCTCTCCTCAGATGTCAGCTTCTCTGAGTGGCCATCCAATCTCCCCTGCCCTGTGCCTCCCACCTCCATTTCTCCACCAGGCTTATTTTCTTTAGCGTACTCACCACTATCTGAACTCATCCCTTTTCCCACTGACCATCAGCACATTTCCTCCACACAAGTGAGGTGGGTTTTCCTCACATCTCTTATCCCCAGTCCCTAAAACATCGAGATATATATATATATATATATATATATACATATATATATATATATATATATCAGGCACAAAAGAAATATCCACAGAATGATTTAACAACACACACGTGTGTAGCAATCTCTTTCTTACAACGAACACGTTTGCTGTGAGATAGGTGAAATGTAACAAAATCAAGAGGGAAATAGACCTTTATGGTAACAAATTTTATTTTCTTTCTCCCACACAGTTTAAGAAAACTAGACATTGCTGTAAGTTGGAAGAACATCTGAGTTTAGAAATGGGTCTTAGCCTTTTCGTCCATGATGGATTTGTTGGCTAGAAAATCAGAGGCTGGCATTCAACTAATAAGTTATAAAGTGTCATCATACAGTGTTAGTAGGTGTTTCATATAGTGCCGTGGCCAAAACAAATTTGGGACACAATAGAGCCACAGGAAGGGTTTATCCAGCACATGTGACCATTCCGTTCTCCTCCGCCTTACCTTACTTAGAACTTCTCACGTGAGCTGGGTTCCACAACAAGCACTTTGAGAAAGACTGCAGCAGACCAGATATTCGGACCACTTTGTACTCAAATGATTTCTAAAACCTCCCACTTCTCATTCTAATCCACAATGACAAATTCGCTTCTCTCTAAAAACTGAGCAATGGGAAGTGAAAGTCTTAAGATGAGCAGAGGAAGGTGAAGTTGACTACGTGGCCTCATTCACACACATTCAGGTTATATCGCAACTGTGGCCTCTGGGAAATTTTGGGGTAGCATTTCTCAAGCAGGGGGAGGAAGAAGAGGGACATCCCACTGGGAGTCTGTCACCCCTTTTGAGGCAGTGCCATGGCGAGCAGTTGCCACCAATGAAATGTGGTGGTGTATCTCAGGGGCGAATTGAGACACTCAAAAAACTCAAAAAAGCGCCACTGAGAGGCGCTACAGGAAAAGACACTTTCCCAGTGAGGTCTTCAGCTCACCCAACGCCAGCCTTTTTGACTTTCTGGGATGGCTTAAGCAAAACTCTAGCCCTAGTACTCTTAATACCTAAGGATAATTAATATATATGAACACAGTTCCCACATCTAGAAGCTTCCAAATCAGTATATTGGAAACTGTTCTCAAATTTTAACTTGTAACACTGTCCAAAATTATACCATGGGACTAAGTTTACCAAACATCTAAAAACATTATGAATCACGGCTCCTATTTTGTGGATCTAACATTTCTTTTTCCATTGTGAAGTGTGGTGGAAAAGCCACTTAACCAAAAATTAAATAATTTAAACGTCCTTCAAATGAATCACCTATTGTCTTTCAAACAAAGAACATTATTTTACTCTCTTTAAATAAGAGATATTAAAAAGCTTCATGTCTTTGGCATTACTGGAATAGGGTATTTAAACTTTGCACTTCTCAGCATAAAATCACAGTCACAGCAAGTTGAAATGGGAGCCCACAGACCCTGCTGGGGTAAAATTCCACTAACTAATGTTGCCAAAAACTAAATTTTGTCATGAAGCTGGCAATTAATGTACCAAAAATTTACCAGCCCATATAATGCTATCAGTCTACCTTCCCCAGAGGAAATAAACACATAATAAAACTAATGAAATATTTCTTGACCACTCTCATCCAATATAAATTTCTACTTGTCCTTAGAGGATTGGACAATGAACTATTCACAAGGCCGTTTGAGTTTCTGGGCCTGTTAACCATAGAGGAGTATTCTAAGATAGGGGGGTGTTCCTAAGTCAGCAAAGAAGATCCTGCTTTGTGATGGACAGCCCCTTAAGTCATTAGCAAGTGCAGACCAGGGTTTGATGGGCCTCTGTTAAAAACTGGTTTGCATCAGCATTTCTGTACTCTCCAAAAACACCATGAAATACTAAAATTTAACTCCCGATGCAAAAGATGAGAAATTGCTCAGTCTCATGCAGAGTAGAAAGCAAGGGGCTACATCCTTAGATGGTAGGTCATTGAAAATTCGGTCAATCACAGCAAGCTGATAGGCCCAGTGCCTTCTGGAATTCATGAGGAAATCATCTCTTCAAGTTTGGCCTGGGCCCCTTCTGCATTAGAATCACCTGGGTACTTGCTCAGATTCAGGGCAAATCTCCTCTAAAAGACCTACATTTTATATGACAAATGCAGAATCTCCTGACTTTGCCTGGAAATCTGCATTTGTCACAAACCTGCCAAGTGTTTCTGATTCACGGTAAAGCTTGAGAATCACTACAGTTGACCAACCCTTTAACAAGGTCTTAGCATCCCCTGCACACGAACTCTAACATCTGCAACATGCTTAAAAGGTTGAAGTGACATCAAATGTACAACATCCCCAAATATCGTGATGCCATTGGTTTAAAAGGTGACAGATGAACCCAGCCAACTGGGCTTAAGTCAGCCAACTCCTGCACACAACACATTTGACCCATACCACACAATACAGTGCAGCATCAAACTGGCAACAAAAAACAGAAAAAAAAACACAACATGGACACCCAGCCATGTGGGTGTTCCCATGACACGGGAATTGGCACTATAAGGCAAAACGGACTTATGGGAAAAAGGACTCTTTTCTATTCATTCCCTTCACTAGGTGGGGAAAGGAAGAAGACCCTTCCCCAAATTAGGTCTCTCCCTTCTGGAATGCTTCGCCTGTGCCCAGAGCTCCCACAGACACAACTTCCTCTGACTCAGGTTCCTTACACTGATCTTTCTGGCTCATTCTCCCACTGTGGAGCTCTTGGAAGAGGCTGTGCTATGTGGAACTCATCAAATAAAGCCAGTTCCATTTGCAAAGGGTAATACTACAAGGGTCGTGAAGCTTCATTCAAGTGTTTAACAGTCGAACTACAAAGGCAGCATGTTTCATCCAACTGTTTAAATAGGATTGAAAAACCCATTTTAAATAAATTTAAAACTTAATGAAATATTAAGAATCTGCCCAAACAAGGACTTACTTGAACCCTTCTTCCCCTTTTAAAATAATATAAAATCAGTGCACATCTAGGGAAATGTCCCGAGTTCAATACCTTATTGACAAGAACCCACTCAAAAATGCCAAGACATTAGCAACTGTAGCTATTTCAGACCCTGGAAACTGGTTCCCTGTGGCTGGCTTAGGGTGGCTAGGATGGGATAGCTTAAGGCTGACATCTGGCACGAAAAGTTTACGGTCTGAATCATGTTTCTTTTTTATGTAATTCTGGTTTGGGAATCCAATACAGAGCAGCTGAGAAATAAATTATGTTGCTGAGGCTGAAGACGAGGCACAGAAGGATGGCTCCAGCTATCTGAAGGAAATACAGGGGCCTGGCGTGTGCCAGGAGCCATTCCTTCCTCAGAGTCTTGTCCAGAAGGATGGCTTCCATCTGCATGTGAGTGGCCAGGATCACACACACGGAACAGCTGGTGACTGTGACCTACGGCAAACACAGAAAAGTCCACCAAGATCAGCAATGAAAAAGGAATGGCCTGTTGATTCTATACTGTGACCTGTAGGCTCAACACATTATCCTGGGTGAAGGAAGCCAGGCACAAGAGACCATGTACTGTCGGATTCCATCTATATCAAATATCCAGAAAAGGCAAATGCATAGACACGAGGTAGATTCGTGGTTGCTTCAGACCGGGGGTAGGAATTGGGACTAACAGGACACAGGCGTGAGGGATCTTACTGAGGCGAAGGTCATGTTCTAAAACTCATGTATGTGGATGGTTGTACAATTAGGTAAGTCTGTTAAAAGTATCATGGAATTGTATACTTGAAATTAGGGAATTCTTTGGTATGGAAAGTATGCCTCAATACATTTATTTTTAAAATGCAGTGTGAGGAAAAATAAAAAAGGCCACTGAGCAAAGCAAGTCCATGTTTCAAACACCTTATCCACCAGTCCTGTGTTTCACAGGAAGAGGTCTGGCCTCACATTCTGCCAAAGTTCACCTCTGCAGGACCAGCACTTCTCAGCTCCGATTCTGACTTCAGTGCCAAAGGAGAGGCCAACCAGACTTACAAGGTGGGTCCCCTACAGCCGGTTAATTCCACACATGACAGGGGGTTCTTCCTCCCCATGACCTGCAGGACCCTGGCTGGCCGGCAGAGGGGGTAGGGGTGGGGGTGGGCAGGGACACACTGAGTTGGTACTGGTGAGAAAAGGAGTCCACTGCCCAGGGCCCAAGGACTGTGTGTGGGACAACCCTCCGAAACCAGAAGATGAGAAGACAGCACGTGTCATGGACTGACTTGCATCTCCCTCTCCCCAGTTCTGAAGGTCAAGGTCCCAACCTCAGGTATCTCAGAATGTGGCCGTATTTGGGGATAGGATCTTTTAAGAGACAATTACATTAAAATGAGGTCACTAGATTGGATCCACGGCGATCTTCGAAGAAGAGGAGGTGGGGGCCTGGGCAGGCACATACACAGAGGAAAGACCACGTGAGGCGAGACCGAGAAGAAGGTCATCTGCAAGCCCGGGAGAGAAGCCTCGGGAGAGCCCAACCCCACCCCGACCTTGGTCTCAGCCTCCCGGCCTCCAAATCGTGAGAAAATGCATTTCTGTGGTATGAGCCCCAAGGTCTGTGACTCTTTGTTATGGCCATCCTAGCACCCAGATACAACACAAGAGTTCAAAAAGGATTCTTTCAGTAAAAAGAGAGAGAGAGGGAGAGATGTCATACCCCCAGGTCTTACCCCAGAGTAAGTATTCGATAACTGTGTCCTGGGAAGGGAGCGGCCTGGGCACCTGCAGTCCGGAGCAGAAGCAGAGTCAGGAATGGGAGTGTGGGAGCAAGAGCCCTCTCCGGTGGGTGGCCTGTGAGCCCCTTAGGGCAGGAGCTGCTGGCTCCTTGGGCTGCATCCCCTGGGGAAGAAGGTGTGCCCGGGTGAGCTGCCCCTGCCTTGCTTAGGCTCTACTAAGGGGCTGGTAGGATTGCCAAATGCATTTGGGATGCAGCAAAGAGCTTCTTGTCCCGCAGAGAGCCCTGCTCTCCAAGGATACACATCCAAGCAATGAAAGGTGACAGCTGAGCTCCCGGAGGCACAGACCTGTCTCCACCAGAGCAGGAGATCCAAAGACAGAAAACACCATGGGCACAGGATGTATCTGAGGTGTGACTGTGGCAAGAAAAGTGATCTCATCCCTCTGGCCCACCAGGAATGTGCAAGAACTTTCTCTAAACTGGCCCTTACCAGTCAGCACCTTGGCCCACACAGGAGAGGGAGGCCCACGTCTGGCAGACTCCATGAGTGCAAGACAGAGAACTTTCCAAACCCCTTGTTGGTGATCTGTCATTAACAATTGTCTGGCAAACGATCCTTCATAGGGGTGTCTTTCTGCTCTGCACCCCAAGGCCCAAGAGGATAGGACTAAAGGTGAATGAATGAAACATTATTAAGAAACCAGGGCATTGGCAAAAAAAGGCCCAGGGCAACCTTGCCCGCAGCCCCCAGACTTCAGATACAACCCCTGCTTCATCTAGGTGGGGCTGGGAGGTGGACATGGCTCCTGCAGGCAGGTTCCAGTCCCCTGGCCCTGTCTCTCTCCTTTTTGGGGGGAACCTGTCCTCCCAGCCTTACGATCTTTGCAATGCCTCCTGGTAGGAGAGAGTAAGTCAAAGAGATGAAGGTCTTCTCAGAATCAATGAAGCAAATGTGGCCATGTCTCAGGTGGGAGGAGATGGAAAATCACTGGGCAAAACGTGCTTGGGGAGAACCAAGGTCCCTGCCCACCATTCAAAGACAGGGACTGACCCTTGGATGCCCATGACAGCTTATCTAAGGAACACTGGTCCCCAGGACTCATCAACCTCACCAGAAGTGGCACTCAAGGGTGCCTCGTCCAGCCAGTGCCCACCCCACTTCCCTAGACAGGGAGGGAAGGCCCCTCCCCCACCACATTAGTTCTCTCACTGTAGTGAGCTCAGGTTCCCCTGGAGATTCCCACAGCCTGACACAGTGCTGGGCCCCCAGCCCCAAGCTTCTGGTGTTGGATGTCTGGGCGGGGACCTGAGAATTTGCATGTTCCCAGATGATACAGAAAATGACAGTCGGGGGGCCATACCTGAGAACCACTGCTCTACCGGGCCTCCTGGCCCCGCTGCGCCCACCCGAACGAGACAGACACTCTCCCCTCCTTAGCACGGTTCCCGCCATCTGGTTGCCTCAGAGCCAACTGCACTATCTGTCCCGTTCTTCTCCGGGGCTGCCCTCAGAGTCTGTTCAACAATGGGATTTCATGTTCTGGGTAAGGGTGGCACTCCTGGGGCCCCACAGCCCATAGGAGTGGCTCAGAATCCTAGACCCACCTGCTCTACCCCACCCTCCCCTGCCATCTGCTGGCTGCATAAAACCCGGCCTCAGCCCTCCAGTTCGGCTCTCCTGGTCTGCTCCTAAACAAGCTCCTGAGGAATGCTGCTCTCCCTGCCCCTGCTTCCCCTTCACACCGCACACACTGGCCAGTCTCTGGGTTGGAGGACCCCAGGTTACAGGGCCCCCCCACACACACACACACTCACCAATGTAGTCGAAGCGACCGGGTGCCAGGCGCTCTGGCAAGTGGGAGGAGTAGAAGAAAGAGGCCAGGAGGGTCATGGCCATGTGCATCTGGTGGCTCAAGATGGCTTTGTTCTGCGCCCCTCCCCAGGCAGCAGGAACAGCTGCGGGCAGTTAAGGAAGCAGGAGGTCTTGTGGGAGGCCCTCTCCCTTCTCATGGCCTCAAGGCATCTCTGCGCACATGTGTGGATGCTACAGGCCAAGGCCCTCATGCCTCAGGTCTGTGGCTTGGAAAGGGAAGTCTCAGGGACTGGGGGAGCAGAATTCCCATCCCGACTGTGATCATCCGAGACCCAGGGCAACTGTATTTTAATCCTCTAAATGCTCATAAAGACTTCTGGGTTATTTAGGTACAAACAAAAAGGAAAGAAATGAAGGAAAAGAAAAACCCTAGCAGACCTATTGCTACTCTACTGTCTGGGGGTTAAAGGTAAGTATAGTAAAAAGTGGTCTATTCACCCTTGAACTCACCTCCCACCAGCGCGTCGCCTGCTTTCATGTTCCTAATTACGGCTTTAAGGCCCAGAAATCCCTGGAAGGCCTTCTGAGTCATCAAAATGTACTAATTACGGCCATGATGCTGTGTAAGAGTTAAGCATCGTTTTTGTATTATCTTTGTGAAGAGCGACAGCAGCGGCCACTAACCTGGGGCACGGGGCCAGCCCCTTTCTTGCGCGATTTCATCAGCCCTGCCTCAACAATTACCATGAGGCGGACTCTACCATGAGGCGGACTCCAGCTTCCCATTTCGCAGATGAGGAAGCCAGGCCGGAGGGTGATGTGCAAACCGCGAATGAGCAGGGACGTCGGGATCCGGATCCAGGCAGGATGATTCCAGAACCTGTGTCCTCATCACTGTGATTCAGGATGAGACCTCCCCGCCCCACTGCCCACAGTCTGCCGCAGCCGGGCACCAGGAGCACACCGTGTCCGTAACGCGGACCTCTGGGGTGTGATCTGGTGGGGTGTGGGACCGGCGTGTTCTCTGCTCTGGTTTCCTGTGCGTGTTCTCTGTCCTCCGGGAAGGATCAGGGGAATCTCCCCTGGGCCCACACAGGTGGAGCCTGCTCTGACCCTCCCTGTTCTGTCCCTGCTTCACGCATCAAACCTCAGGCTGCCCTGGGAGAGGAAATCCACTCACTGGGTGCAGGCCATGTTTCAGGCACGGCTGAGCCCTTCAGATCTGCGGATTAAATGAACCCTCTCCACCCTGCTGTGCAAGAGGGGATGTTGGCCTCATTTACAAATGAGGAAACCGAGGCTCAGAGAGGTTATGTGGATTGCCTAAGGTCACACAGCCAGTGAGGAGTGGGACTCAGATTTGAAATCAGGTCCGTCTAATTTGAGAGTGTCTGGACTCTCCCCACTTCTTGTGTCCCTGCCACACCCTCTTCCTGTTCTCTTACCTGTTCTCTGTCTAATCCCCATCTATCCTTAAGACCCCCATTCATACTTTTTCCTTTGCTACTAGTATGTTAATTGATGATAATACATAATGGGTTTATTAGACACTTGTCACTGGCTAGCATTTTATATGTTCTCTCAAGAAATCGTTCCCACAGGCTGATGGACTGAGGTGTTACTACCATGCGTATTTTACAGCTGTAAGAAATTGAGGCACAGAGATGGTACATAACTTGTCAAAGTCCTACAGTGAGTACATATTAGAGATCTGCCTCCAGAGCCAGCTCTCCTGGTCCCTCCACTAAACCCCAGGCTGCCTCCCCTTTGCAGCCCTCCATGATTACTTCTGAGCCCTGAGTCAGTGCTGGCCACTGATGCATCGCCTGTGGTCTGTCACAACGTCTATGTTCCTTCTGTCTCCTAACTACTCTGTACCCACTAGTAAGGAAGTTCTCGACTCCCGTGTGCCTTGCAGTGACTAGCATGGCGCTCTGACCCCCAGGAGCTCAGGAAATGGCAGGGTCCCGGCAATGCCAACGGGCAGGGAAAAGACGGAGCCTGGCTCTTACCCTGTAGAAGATGGGAAGGTAGCCCCAGGTGTAGGGATAAGCAAAGGTGAGGACACGAAGCATCTTACAGAGCCCGGGCTTCTGGATTTCAAGAAACCTAGATCGGGAAAGGAAAAGGGGGAAGAAATGGGAATGAAAACAGCTTCAGTAAATGACATGCGCATGCACATTATGCATAACCGAGGGCAAGTCATCAACAGAAAGAAGGCAGGTATCTTAGGCAACCTTCCTCCTGAGGCCAGCAGCTTCTCCAATGGCTTCATCTACTTCTCCTGCCACGATGGCTGCATGTGGAAAGGCCTCAGGGGAAACCATCTCCTGGGGCTGTGTCATGAGAAGCAATGGTGTCCAAAGAAGCCAGGAAGGAGGTACTGGGCTGGGAAGGCCCTTCAAGAGGCAAGTTATCTAAATGCCAAAGAGTCTTTTCGAAGTCCAGTAACAACAGGACAGGGAGACATGTGGGGTGTGGGCGGCCCCCAGGCACAGGTCCCTGGGGCGAGCACGTCTGGGAAAGACGAGATGTCTGACTAGTCAGAGCTGCCCAGGTGACCTCTGTGCAGAAGCCCTTGCTTTAGGGAAGTATTGAATGACTTGGAGATGTTCTGGAATCCTTAGTGCCACACCCAGGGACACTGGCCTAGGGAAACTGAGTAAATGTGGCCTTTCTTCCTCCACATCATCAACCCCCCTCCAGTCCAAAGATGAAGCAAACCTTAAAATGAGTGGTGCTGACTGTGGTAGAGAGGGCCAGGCCTCCCAGATGGAGGCTGACAGGGCCTCAGCTGGCTTGGGCCCAGCCGGGGTGGGGCTGGCAGCCCAGGGTGAGGGGAGTGGGGCAGCCCAGATGGCAGGCTGGATACCAGGAGGACAGGAGAGGAGCAGGGAGATCTCTGCATAGCCCTGCACTGGGCTCAGGTTAGGGGTGCTCAGGCCCCAGGACATGAGACAGGGCAGGTCCCTGCTTCAATACCACAGGGTAGCTGGGTCCTCTCTCTGTGCCCACAGGGGTCCCCACAAAGGTGGTGTGCAGAGTCAGGGTGCCAAGACTGGTGGGATGGCTGCCCTGGGGCAGTGAGTAGACAAGGGAGGCCCTTCCTGACAGTCCTGCCCCTCAGCACACTCTCTAGCGTGGATGGAATCTGTGTCCCACCACCGCTCTGCACCCCTGTTCCCCAGACACCCTGTCCCAGCCCACAGCCTGCCCTTTCCCCCACCAAACAGGCTCCACCCAGCCCAGGCCCTTGGTCCCTGGCCAGATCACTCCTGTCCCCACTGCCAGTGCAGTCACCTGACTACAAAGCCCTCTGCTCCCCATGTCCTTTGGTGTGGGGCAGTGCAGACTCCCACATCCGCCCCCTGAGCCATCAGGAGACGCTCATGTGCCCCAAGCTGATATGTTTGTCCAGCCCTCGGGGAAGCCAAGCCTGAGGATCCCTGCTCCAGAGTAAGAGGCAGCTGCCGTGGGCCCCAGGGAAGCCCCACAGACTCCAGGGATAAGCTCCAACTTTCAAGCATATGTGTGCGTGTCTCTCCTTTCCTGACCCCGTCCTAAGTCAGAGAAACACACACAGGAATGGGATAGAGAAGCAAGAGAAGCTGAAGAAAAAGGAGGAAGAGAAATAAGGGACCTCAATTTATCACCCTCCCAAAGGAGACCCCCCAGCCTTGGAGTAAACCACCAGCCCTGGGAGAGATGAGGCCACACCAGGCCTTGATGCACAGGCAGTGTCTGACCTGGACAACCCGGGTTTGAGCCCTGTCTCAGTCCTCTGTGATCATGCGACCCCCCAGCAGGTTAGGTAACCTCTGTGTACCCCAAAGTCCTCACATGTAACACAGGGACCACAACTGTCCCGCCTCACGGGCTTGTTGTAAGGATCTGATAATCCATACTTGCAAGGAGGAGCTCACGTCACAGAGGAAAGCTCCATAAATGGCAGCTTTTAATAAAAGGTGTGTAATGGGATTCATTCTCTCCCCATTCCCACCTTAGAGCTCTGCTGTGCCAGGGAACAGGAACAGGAGGGAACAGACCGGTTCTGGGAGACTTGCCTAAAGTCAGATGCGCTGATAAGAGACAGAGCTAGGATTTACACCCAGCATGGTCTGGTTTCCAAGTTTCACACTCCCACCCCTCCTGCAGGCAGAGCCAGCCTCGGACCACTACCCAGCCTTCATCCTTGCCCATACCCGTGCTGCCCCAGGGAGCAAATGGGACATGCTCCCATTGCCCCCCACAGCCAGAGTCTGTCTCAACAGCCTTCACAGCCTACCCTGGCCAACCCACTCCAACCACAATCCCGCTCCCCCCTTTCCCAGGCATGGTCACCGTCTATCCTTTCTGGGTTCTAAGAGGCTCGCTACGAAAGCACACTCTTTCTGTGACCACTTACACAGGAAAAAAGCTGGCTCTGGCTGGCGAGGGCCATCCCCCAAACCATGGATATCCGGTGGCTTGAGACAACATTTCTCCCGGCCTGGTAAAGTGCTTCCCCAGGGGCAAACAAACCAGCTTCTCCATCTGCAGAGCCGAGTCTACAGGGGGGAAAAAAAAAAAAGGAGAAAAAGCAGAACAGAAAAGAGACAACAAGAGAGAGTAAAAGGCAGAAGGGCGCTGCGGCCACAGAGGAGCCTCCCACTACCAAGGTGCAATTCCACAGTTAGCCACAGGGTGTCGCCCCAGCCAGAGATTCCGGGAAGGAGAGGCAGGAGCCACAGAATCCTCCAAAGAAAGCACTGGTTGCCCCCCTCCCCTCCAGTCTCCAAAGCCCCGCCTGGTAAGCCTGTCCGTGCACAGCCCAGTGGAGATACCAGTTTACAGAAAGTCAGGCCTCATCTGCCGAGAGCCAGGTTGGCAGGAAGCACTGGATTTTGGCAGAAGCCTTCACCATCCACCAGGAGAGGGTCTGTTCTAGAAGCTGATAAATCTTGTTGCAACAAAGCTGGCAGGAGGTACAAGCAAATTCTGGAACCAGTGCTTGACCAGCGGCCTTTGGAAACATTCTATCGCAGAGAGGAGTGTGTGTGTGCACGTGTGTGGTGCGTTTATGGCTGTTTTATTGTGTGGGTGACATCGCAGGAACACAGACATTTCCACGTGCTGGCCCCTGGGTCTAGTAGCAGGTTGTCATCTGGCTGAGCCCTCAGAACCCCTGACCGCCTGTGAGCCTCCTGCCTCCAGCTCTAACCTCCGAAGCCCCTCCCTGGTCTGCCGGGGGCCACAGCTCCACCCACCGCCCAGGCGTGGCTCACATGGCACAGCCCACTTTCCACCAGGGATGAAAAGTCACCTCTCTCCCTCACAGCACTGATCACAGGGCATTTCACTGGGCAACTATTTGTCAAAACAAAACAACCTCTGGACACCTTGGATGAGTGAATAAAGAGCCTACAGGGACTTGTGATGAACAGCAAACTCTGGGTGACTGACGTCCCTAAGGGAGTGAGAACGCCTTGCTGGGCTTCTGGGTGTCCAGCGGGTTGAGCAGGCCAGGTCTCTGTCACCCCATGTTGCTCTGAGAGCCACAGAGAGGTCATGCGTTCCCTCATCTCCCTTCTCAAATGCTACAGAAGCAGCAGGCGGGTTTCTGGAACATTCATTTGAACTAGATTCAAGGGAGTCCACAGTGCTCTATGTGGAGACTGACCTCAAGGACAGGTAGTATAATGGAAAGAATGCCACTTAGACCGTGATATTCTAGTAAGCACGTGAATAAGTAAAACCCACCCAGGACGTCTGTGGTCTGCTTCTTGCTCAGGGAAGGAGATGGCGGTTCTCTGGCACTCCTGGCCACACCATGGACTAATGGAGTCCAGGGCGGAGGGAGGGTGGGTTTAGGGGAGGAGGAAGATGAGGAGAGAAATCTTGTAAAAGACTCTGAAGCCCTAGCATGATAAGACACCCAGAGACATCTCAGATGTCCTTGTTTAAGGTGAAGCCAGAAGTCCATGAAATCCGGGACCCCACGGGGCCCTGGCCCTTCTCTCCACCTGCTTCTCCTCAAGTGAATAGGCGCTGAGTCTGTCTTGGTCCAGGAGCCAGCTTTCTCGCTCCTCCAACACTGTAGACGAAAAAGGGAATGAAAACAAGAAAGGGAAGAGGACCAGGCGAGAAGGGACACCAAAGCGCCCTCTGATGGGACATCCCACTCTGCCTCTCGCTTCCTTCCTCAGCATCTATTCCAGCACAGGCCCCCACGCCAGCAGCCACGGACACACCTGGAAGCACCTCGTGGCATGGCCCTCCTGCAGAGATCACTGTCCTTCGCCAGCACAGGACCAGGCCACGGCAGGGCACACGAGGCACATCAAATCCCAGCCACTGTCAGAGACCCTCTCTAGCCACTCTTCTCCTTCCAGCTGTGTGGCTCCAGAAACTCTGAAGCCCCCTACCACCGCCCAGGGCCATCTTCTCCGGCCCCCTCCCCCTGTGCAGGCTGTGTGCTCTGTCCCAATGACCCTTCCCTCCTCTCCAGCTCGGGTGTTCAACCTCCCTCAATATTCTGTCCCAGTACTGCTCTGCAGAACTTTGTGTATCAAAGCAGGTGTCATTTTGTATTATCATTATATGCATATATTACATTCTGTACCACTATACTCTATATGCCATTTAGTCTGGCCCTTAGAGAAAATGATGACTCCATCTGGGCTTTTGGGGGTCTGCAGTTGGCTTTAACTAACACACTGGGTGCTCTCTCATGACAAGGGCTGTGCCTCACTCCTCCTGCTATTCCCAGGTCTTATATGATGCCTGGAGTATGGTAGGCATTTAAGGAATGTTGAGTGAGTGATTGGTTAGTTAGTTGGCTGGCTGGTTGTTTGGTTGGTTGGATGGATGGATGGATGGATGGGTGGATGGGTGGATGGATGGATGGATGGAGTGGGTGGGTGGTTGAGTAGATGGATGGATGAGTGGATAGGGAGGTGGATGAATGGATGGATGGCAGGGTCAGGTGGGTAGATGGGTGGATAGATGGCTGGTTGGGTAGAAAGATGGGTGAATGGGTGGGTAGATGGATGGATAGGTGGTGGTTAGGAAGGGGGATGGTGAACAAGAAGGTGGGTGGATGAATGGTTGGATAATAGAATAGCAAGATGTGTCCCATAAGTAAACTGAAATAATCCATTTCATTGACAAGGGAGAACCCTCCAAACACAGGCATCAAGAGATTCCTGGCCAGCCTACTCTGCCAAATAAATGTGTCCAAAGGTAACAGGCATGCCACATCCAGAAGACCCATTTTTTATTAACAACGAGGATGGATTTCTGGTCAGAAGAAATCCATCCACCCAGGTGGCTTATAGATGATTCAGGAAGCTTTAAGGGGAAAAAAAATAATAATAATAAGGCAGCTAAGCTAACTTGCGCTGGGGATTCCTAGGAAAACAATCCTGGATTATGAACCCTGGGACTATTTCTTCAACACTCATGGAGCCTTCCATGCCCCCTCAACCCACAGTGCTCACCTCTCTCCAATCCCAAATTCCAAAGAGTTCAGCTACACAGCCAACAGGAGTTAACCAGACAGGATCATGACTCCTCCAGGGACCAGAGCTAGGTGTGTCCACACATCTGGGCCCCACACCTCCAGGCCACGCTTCATCTCTCCTGGGCTGTTGCTGACATCCAGGTTACTTTTCTATGTGTGTCATGCCTTGTCTCACCCCAGGCAGGGCCCAATCCCCTCCTCCCCATCACCCGTGCACCCGTCGAAGCTCCAGCCTGGCACAGAGGCTGCACTCCAGAAGAAGTTTCTAATTGATAGGCGTCCTTGAGGAAGTGGGGAGAAGGCAAGAGTAACCCGGTCCAGAGGGGCAGACCCATTGTCCTCACAGCTGTAGGGGGGGGCTCTGCATTTCCAGGGACAAAGAAGAGAGTTCAGCTCCCACTCCCTCCCCAGGCTTGTTTTCGAGGGAGAATAAACCTTTATGTTGACCCTGGGTCTAGAAATGAGATGCCCTCCACGCAAAGCAACTCCATGCTCCCAACCGGTCTCAAGACAGGCAAGTGGAGACCAGCTGGGGCAAGTGTTCTTGATGCTCTTTAAGAATCTCTATTCTTCCATTTTTTACAGAAAACCAGCTTGTCCAGTTTGTGAAACCTGCCTGCCTTCAGTCTCACGATACCCAAGTGTCACTGGAGGAAAGGGAGAGCCATAGTCATTGCAGACAAGGTACAGAAGCTTTCCTCCCCCTCCTTTACCTCCTGGGGCAGGGGGACTGTGGTTCAATGGGGAGCCTCCGCCCGGCTCCCTGGAACCGAGAATGGGGTTAGAGGATTGGGTGCAACCTGTCAGCCTCCCATGAACCCTTTCCTAAGCCACCCCCGAGAGCCCCCAGCCCGGGCAGCACCCAGCATCCCAGCCCCATCCAGACAGGGCTGTCCCCCCAACACTACCATTGGAAGAGGTTCCCTAAATCATTTAGGGAAGCAGAAATGTGGGCAGTTGGTTTTTACAAAGCTTAGTAAACTAGAGTCATTAGCCCCCAAGCAACATCTCTGGTATTCACACTCCAATGAGCTTTCTTGAGTGGAAGGAGAAACCAGAGGGAATGAGAGTCAGCCATGTGCGTGAGCCTCACAGCCACGGGGCTTTCCCGGGGATACGACGGACACCTGAATGTCATCAGCCAGCGAGTGCATGCATCTAGACATGGGCCCGCTCAGTCACCGCCAGCAGACTGCCCACTGATGGGGCGCCGCCTCTAGGCCAGGCGTGTGGGGCACGTTCTCTGCAACCCTTACATCCATCTCACAAGGTAGGTAGGTGTGTGGGCCCCATTTTACAGATGAGCAAACTGAGGTCCAAGAAAGCTAAACAAGTGACCCACCCTGCAACCGGTCCAGCTTCATCATTCATAGGGCCCAGGGCAGAAGGAAAGTATGGGACCTCTTGTTCAAAAATCATTATGCATTTCAAGACTGTGACAGCAGAGCGTTAAGTCAAGTATGGAGTCCCCTCAGACGCCCCAGATGGCTGCCTGGGAAGCGGGGCTGGAGCCGAGCCCCAGGTTTCTGAGCGTCCCTTCCCTGGAGCATCCCCAACCACCCGTCTGAGGCCCAGTGGCCGGGTACCTGGAGTAGCAGGAGAGGCCGGTGCGGAAGACGGTGTTCAGCACGGCCAAGGGCACGTAGTAGTCATGGAAGGTGGTGCACACCATCACGTCCGGGAGGGAATAGGCCGAGTACGTGATGGCTGAGCCTGGGGAGGAGAAAACCAGCCTTGGGCTGGCAGCGAGGCCGCAGCATGGCTTCCTCTGGGAAGCCTGACCCCAGCCCGTGGCTGAGCCCAGCCACCACACCTGGTTTGTGCCTTGTCCCCCTACCCCCCAACACCCTCCCTCTCTTCTCTGCCTACCCCAACCCTCCCCTCAGAATGAGCCCAGCATGGCCCCAGGGCTTTACACTGGGTAACTCACATAATCCTGACAATCACCCCCTACCATAAACCCTGCCCTTGTCCTCATTTACAGAGGACGGCGCAAGGGCACAGAGAGGGTTAGCAACCCACCTGGGGGGCACGCAGCTAGAAAGCGGCAAAGCCAAGCTTCCACCTGAGGCAGTTCAGGGACAGTCTCCACTCTGATCCCCAAGCTCTGGTCCATGATGACCCCTGAGGGTGCCCAGCTTTTCTGAGTGCGCCCATGACACAGGGCGCCCCTCGTGGAAAGATGGACGTTGCAGGGAGCGAGGGGCCTGGCCAAGGCGAGGAGGCATATGGTATCAGTGGGCTGGGGACAGGCCAGCTGAGAGGCGAGTGTGAAAGGCTAGCCTTTGGCATTTCATTGCTTTAGGTTTGGGAATCTGGGACAGGAGGGTTCCCAAAGGGCCCTTGGGAGACCTGTCTGCCGCAGCTTTCCTTTGAAAGAAGGGACATCACCGTCCTTTTCAAAGGGACCACGTGTGTCCAGGGACCTGGCCCAGAAGGCCTCCCCAGCTACCCTCACCAGGTCTCCTCTGGGAGAGACAGCCCCAGGCCTGTCTGCCCAGGGCCTCGCGGGTCCAACCTATGGTCACCTGTTATTCCAAAGACCCAGAGAACACCGGAATCCTAGCTCAGGGCTGACCGGGACCTCGACCGCACCAAGTTCAAGCTCTCCCTCTGAACCCATTTGACAGATGGGGTCGGGTCCCAGCCAGGTGGTGTTCCCCGGGGTGACAAAGGCAGAAAGAGCTGGGAATCAGCAGGCTGCCTGTGGGACGTCCACTGGGAAGTGCCTCCTGGGGGATAGACTCTTCCCCAGACTGATCTGGAGTGGGAGAGTCTCCTCTGGCCAAGGATGCATTCGCTCTGGGTATGCTGATGGGGGCTGAGCAGTATGCCAAGCTCCGCAGGCAACACAGGAGCAGAGGAGCCTCAGACCCTGCCCAAAATAGCAGTGGGAAGCCAAATGACTTCTGCTAAGAAATAGATCTTTTCCACTGTTCCAGGCACAGAGCCCGAAAACCCGTGGAACTTCCTAAGCCAGGAGAGCAAGGAAGTTGTCTTTAGTTATGTTAATGAGGTGACTTGGAAAGTACCTGCAGCTTGGGACCTGGTTGTCAGGAGAACCAACCCTGTTACCTGAGGGTTGGAACTTCCAGCCCCACAGCCCTGACCTCTGGGAGGGGAAGGCGGATGGCCAATGATTTCATCAATCCTGACGAATGAAGTCTCCATAAAAACCCAAACGGAAGGAGGCGCCTGGTGGCTCAGTGGGTTAAAGCCTCTGCCTTCGGATCAGGTCATGATCCCAGGGTCCTGGGATCGAGCCTCACATCCAGCCTCACATCGAGCCTCACATCCAGCCTCACATCCAGCCTCACATCCAGCCTCACATCCAGCCTCACATCGCGCTCTCTGCTCAGCGGGGAGCCTGCTTCCTCCTCTCTCCCTCTGCCTGCTTCTCTGCCTACTTGTGATCTCCGTCTGTCAAATAAATAAAAAAAATCTTTAAAAAAAAAACCAAACGGAGGTTCAGAGAGTTTCCGGGTTGGTGACCATGTGGTGATTCAGGGAGGGGGGAGTGCTCAGAGGACACCCTTGCTGGAGCCCTTCCCCACACCCTGCCCTGCACATCTCTTCCAGCTGGCTGTTCCTGACTTTGATCCCTTATAATCAGCTGGTAATCGAGTGCGTAAAATGTTTCTCTGAGCTCTGGGAGCCAGGGTCATGGAGCCTTGGGTGTATATTCAGTCTGTAACAACCTGGATTTGTGTCTGGCATTGGCGGGGTCAGGGGCAGTCTTGGGGGATTGAACTCTTCACCTGTGGAAATGGATGCGGTCACCAGGAGGACAGTGTCAGAAATGAGCGGAATTGTAGGACATCCAGCTGCTGTCGGAGAAATGCTTGAGGTGGTGTGGGGACCCGCCCCACACACCCCCACACACACACATTGTACTGATGCTCAGATCCCTTTAGAGGGCATTCTGGGGCGCAGGAAAAGAGGCAGCTTTGGATTCCAGACTAAGGAAAGTAAACATCCTCTTGAGGCCATAGACAGTCATGGAAGGTTTCTGAGTGAGGGATTAAGACAGCCAAACCTAGCAAAAATGCATAGGATGGCCTAGAGGGAGGAACAGCTGGAAAGCAGGGAGGAAGCAGAAGCAAACACCACCCCCAGGGGACTGCAGGTTTCCACAGGATAGAAGCGAGAAGAGGAAGGAGAGATGGCTGTGGACAAAGGGGCAGGGAGTCTGAGGTGGAAGCCAGAGGTCCCAGTCTGGGGGCTCGGAGGAAGCCACGGGTGGGGGCCCAGTGTTGAAGGGCCTGCAGGGACGGAAAGGGGAAATTCCCAGGTAAGACCTATGGGACTGTACCAGACCCCGAGAAAATAACAAATCCAGAAAGCCAGTGATAGGAAGTGAGACGGTTCAGGGTGGTGGCTGACCCCAGTGGCTATGGTTTGAACCCGGGCTCTGCCATTTACACGCCACGTGACCTGATCACTTCTCTTCATGGTGCCTCATTATTCTCACCTGTAGTGCGTGTATCATGAGAGCCGCCATCCCAGGGACTGATGTCAAGGTCAAGAACACAGTTGTGGTAATGGATCCCCTCGGAGGCTAAGAGCCAGGCACTGTGCTGTGCACCTCACCTGCGACACTCAGCTCATTTTCGTGTCCGAAGAGGATACGACGCCGAGTTTGTAGATGAGAGGACTGGGGTTTAGTGAGGCTAAGAAACTCGCCCAAGACTGAGGGGCTGGAGGCAGCTGGGCCACAAACAGGCATTGCAGGATGCCGTCCTCCCCAACCCCATGATGTTTCTTGGATGCCGTCTAGTGGGAGTTCCCAAATGCCTGCTCTTAGCATGAGTCTGGGCAGGTGATCAAGGGCTCTGGAAGCCTCTGGACTAAGGAGTTTGAACTTCACCTGGGGTAACTGGGTCTTAAGTGGGAGGGGAGTCATGGTCAGAAGGTTTAGAGAACCCTGGGTGGGGGAGGGGAGGAGGCAAGAATCGGGGAGGGGCAGGAGACAGAGAGGAGGCTGTGGTCAGGTGTAGGGGAGAGGTGGGAAGGTCAGAGCAAAGCCCAGGTCTGGGAGCCATCCGAGGAATATGGGGAAGAGACTCACCTGAACTAACTAATGGACAGGATGGCAGGGGCGTGGGAGGGAGGGGAACCTGAGGGTCATTTACAGATTCTGACTCGAGAGACCAGGTCAGGGTGGAACCAGGAGCCAGGTGAGGCACTGCGGGAGGGGGAGTGCATGTGTGTGCTGGGGGGGGTGGGGAGGGATGGGAGGGACAGTCTCAGTCACAGGGCTGGACCCAGCGTGGAGCCTGGGTTAGTGGTAGACTAGGATGGGCTTGGGAGAGCCTGGTCCAGAGGTCTTGGGGCATGGTGTGCAGTCACCCTGATGCCGGCCTGCACGACAACAGAGGCCTGAGGCCAGATTCTGAGCTTGCCTGCTGCCAGATGACCAGCAGAGCGGGGAGCCGGCAGAAGAGAAGGAGAACGTGCCCACTAGGCAGGAGGAGAAGCAGGAGTGATGTGATGGCGACCAGAGAAAGGGAGGTGGTTCGGGGAGCACGGAGGGGTGGGAGGTGACACGGTAAGCCTGTGTATGTGTGTGTGTGTCTGTGTGTCTGTGCATGCACATGTGTGCATATCTGTGTGTGCACGTGTGTGTGTGTGTGAGTTGTGAAGGGAGGGAGGGGAGGAAACGGGATGGAGACGTGATCCACACGGACACCCTCTTGGACAAGGGAAGACAAGGCCTTTGCTTTCAGACCTAAACAGGAGCAAGAGCAGGAGGGAGAAGAGACCAGAGCAGGGATACTTGGGGACAGGATGCCACCAGATGGGGAGAGAAGCAGAGCCAGAAGGAAGGGGCCCCATAGTCGTCAGAAAAACATGGGGAGGCTCAAGGGTCAACACCCAACCTCGCCTGCTTTGGGTTCACCCCTCGGTTCCCGTGGCACTTTGAGCACAAGGCTAACTCACCGAAACCTCTCGACAAGCTGGGTTCATGACGCCCCCTTCTCTGCCAGGCAGGAGAGAGAGACCCGCCCTGACATGCGAGCTGCTCCCCCGGCCTATGACGACAAATGGTTAAGGTTTTGGAGATCCCACAAAGTGACTGTTAAACCCCGCCAGCACAGCTCTGGACAAGTTTCCCACAAAACACTCGTCAGGAACCTGGAGGAGGCACAGACATTCCCGTGACTCTTCTGCAAGCCCATCCAGGCCTTCTGGTGGGCTCCGCTCAGGACTCCCCCTGCCACCCAGGAGGAAACTGTGCCACTGGGAGCTGCGGGATACACTCAGAGCAGAGAAACCTGCACACCCACCTCAGGCCACCCTCACATTCAGCGCCCCCTTCTGCCAAAAGAAGCCGGAGCCTGAGGCTCAGGCTCACAACCTAACTCAGCTCTGCCCAACCCCCCCACCCCCGCCAAGCTTGCCTCTGCGGAGGGCCACCCCGGAGCCTGTGGGTGGCTCGCTGTCTCCCATGCCCGCAACACGCACCTAGCGAGAAAGCGATCTCAGCACGAGGTCGACGCGGGGCCTGAATCGCTCGCCCAACACCGGCCAATTCTCATGAGCTTTCTGCCCAAATCCATGTCAATTTGGGCAGAAAGCTCGTGAGAATTGTCCAGAAAGCCCTGGCGAACTCGCTTCCGGCAGCGGGGGTCTCAGGGGGAGTCGCCTGGGCCCAGCCTGGGGTCCCGAGTGATGTCGCCCGAAGCCCACGGGAAAGCCCTCGAAACACTGGTTGCTCACACGGCCGCCCCTGCCTCCTCTGAACGCTGGCCAACCCCGCCCTCTACTCAGCCCCCCAGGGAGCCTGCTTGAGCAGGGACAGGTAGGTCCTCCCATGCCCCTAGGCCTGCACCCTAACCCTGGGTTGAGTTCTCATACTTCCATCCATAGAGTCTTGGCCCTGAAGCCCCCCAGATTGAGAATCCCGAGCCATACCCCAGGGGACTGCCTGCCCCCCAGGAGGAAACCGTGCCATTCGGAGCTGTGCCAAACCCACAGAATGGGAGAAACTCCTTAACCCCCTGAGGCCACCGTCAACACTGGCGGCCCCCCTGCCACAAACCCAGAGCCTGAAGCCCTGTCTGACTGTTGCCCTCCCCTCAGCCCCCTGTGATCTCCCTCAGCACCCGCAGATCTTTCCTGTACTCCCAGACTCTCCTGGGACTCTTCCTGGGGCATATTCTGGGAACAAAGTTCATGTCAGGGCCCCAGAAACCTCTGACACTGGTTATAACAAGACTCTGGGATGTTAATGGAGTCCCAAGCCATGGGCCATCTCCGAGTTTGTCTGCAAAGACATGGTTGGTGGGAAACCCATGTGCTGACAGAGGGTGGAGGAAGATGGAAAACACTAGGCTTCTCCATCATGACGGCACAAGTGGCCTAGGCCAGGCCTGTGCCAGTGCCACAGAGGGCCCAGGAAGCCAGGTGCTCCATAACATTGCTGAGGGCTGAATCACACTCGTCCTGAAGCCTACGCATGCCAGATCCTCCCCTAACTCAGGAGAAGCCCAAATGTGCTCATGGTCTTGGCCTGAACAAGACGAGCACCTGTGTGGTATAGAACCCGCAAGATAGACCACCAGGCAGTGGGGACTGACTCAGCCAAACAATACCTACATGGGATTCAACCACAGACAAACGTGTTGTGGGAAGCTCGAGGCTGACAGAGAAATGGGGTGGGGGAGGGAACTCCTGAGGCCTTCATTGTTGGCCAATCTCACTATCACCTTTTTGTCCTTTCATGGGCAGGGCCCGGGGTCAGGCAGTGTCTTCCCAGTCTGCCACTGGAAAAGAAGAGCCCTCTCCGCCATCATCCATCGTGTGGCAGATCTGGGGTGGGGGAAACTACCACCCATGGGCCAAATGGACCTCCCCCCATATTCTCCCAATCCAGTGTGTCTGGAACATTAGTTATGAACGTTCTGTGGCTGCTCTCAAGCCACAAGGCAAGAGTGGAGTCATTGCCGGAGACACCACATGGACTGCAACGCCTCACAGAAGATCTTCACAGAAGACTTTCCAGAAAAGTCTGTGTCAGTCCCCAGTCTCAGAGATCCTCAGATCATGTCCCTTCTATGAGTAGAACGTAGCGCCTTCTGGGTCAAATCTAATGTCTTTACCCCCAGAGGCAAGGACTTCCATCCTTTTAGCCAGAACGCCATCTCCTTCCTCCTCTATGAACACCTTGAATGGCACGTCTACAGGTCTGCAGCCCAACGGGAATTCACTGTTGTTTCCGTGGTAGTGATGCTCAGAAACGGAGGTGTGAGTGTGAACGTGTGGGGGTGAGTATGCGTTTCCTCTTTGGTAGCCACAGTGTGCAAGGAGAATACAATACAGTAGCGTGCTTTCTGTCCCACAGGAGCGGCCACATCATGTGTTTGCAGAGTGATCTCAGAAGGAAGCCACCTTCATAGAACAAACTTCATCTGGGAGGACTCCCAAGTCCCTTGTCCTGGACACTAGGCTCCACCGAGGCTGGGGGCACACAGAGGGACAGAGACTCCTCCTGTCCATCAGGGTTTTGGGGGACGCCTGCTGTTCCAGGACCAAAGATCCCAAAACCATTCATCTGCCTGTCATCCAGCCAGGCATCTGTGAGAGAGATCGACTCCACGCAGAAAGGACAGACCGAGAGACAACAAATGACAGTCTTGTGTGACAAGTGCCACGACAGGGGACACTCAGGATGACTGGGGTGCTAGGGAGACCAGGAATCCTCCAGGATCACCTCTGAATGCGGACCAAGTCTCTCTTCTACACAGTCCTCTGTGCAGCCCACCTTGGCCCCAGCAGATGGGCCTATCATGCCCCTAGGCCCTAACCCTAAGCCTGGGTTTGGTTCTCGGCCATCCTGATAGGGGACCCCTGTACCACACCCCAAGAGTTCACCTGCCACCCAGGAGGAAAACATGCCCTTTGGAGCTGCAGAGAACCTTCAGAGCAGGAGAAACCTGCATGTACCCCAGAGGCTACCGCCATACTCAGCGGCCCCCTGGGCCACAAACCCAGATTTGACGCCCGCTTTGAACCATGCCCTCTAACCAGATCCCCAGCGATCCCGCCTCAGCGCCGGCAAATAGGGCCTGCTATGCACCAAGGCCCGAACCCTAACTCTAGTTTGGGTTGTCAGCCTTCCGTCCCCAGAGGCCTGGCCTCTCAATCCCTCCAGATTAGGGACCAATGAGCCATACCACAGGACTCTGCCTGTCACCCAGAAGGAAACCATGCTGTTGGGAGCTGCGGGAAACACTCAGAGCGGGAGAAATCTGCTCGCCCACCTCAGGCCAGCCTCACCTTCGGCGCCCCCGTTTGCCAAAAAATCCGGAGCCTGAGGCTCAGGCTCACACCCTAACTTAACTTTGCCCCTGGGGAACTTGCCTCTGAGGGGGGCTCTGGGACCCACGTGGCCCCAGTTCGTGGTCTCCAATGGAGGCAACATGCACCTAACAAGAAAGTACTCAGCACAGGGCCACGCGTGGTCCAAATCCCCGCCCAATTCCCGCCCATTGTCAGGAGCTTTCTGCCCAAATCAATGTCAATTTGTGAGAATCAGCCAGAAAGCCCCAGCGAACTCACTTCCGGCTGTCCAGGACTTCAGGGGAGCCTCCTGTGCCTGGCCCATGGTCTCAAGTGGTCGCCGCACGAACCCTGTGAGGAGGTGCTCTAAAAGCCACACGCACACGTGGCCAAACACTTCGTCTACTCAACCCCTTGGAGTGCCCGTCTCAGCGCTGGCAGATCAGGCCTGATATGCCCCTATGCCCTATCCGAACCCTAGGCTGGGTATTCAGGCTTCCGTCCCCAGGGGCCTGTCCCCCAGGGTCCCAGACCAACACCTCAGGGGTCCACCTGCCACCCAGATGGAAACTGCCATTTGCAGCTGCACAGAACTCTGAGACCCGGAGAAACCTGCATGCCTCCCTGAAGCCACCCTAACCTTTGGCGGCCCCCCTGGTCACAATCCCAGAGGCTGACATGCCCCATGATGCCTGTCCTCAACTCTGCCCCCTGGGGATCCCGCCTAAGCGCCAGCAGATTGGTCCTGCCATGCCCCTAGCCCCTAACCCCAATTCTACGTTGGGTTTTCAGGCTTCTGTCCCAAGAGGCCCAGCCCCCAAGCCCTCCAGACTGGGGACCCCTGAGCCATACCACAGGACTCCGCCTGCTACCCAGGAGGAAACCGAGCCGTTGGGAACTGCGGTAAACAGAGCAGGAGAAAGCTCCTTGCCCACCTCAGGCCACCCTCACCTTCGGCACCCCATTCTGCCAAAAGTAGCAAGAGCCTGAGGCTCAGGCTCACACCCTAACTCAACTCTTGTCTCCAGGAGCTCGCCTCTGCGGGGGGCCTCCGGGAGCGGTGTGGGCCCGGTGTGCAGTCTCCCATGCCCGCAACTCGCACCTAGGGAAAGCGCTCTCAGCACGGGGCCGGCGCACGGCTGGAATGGCCACTCAATGCTGGCCAGTTCTCACAAGCTTTCTGCCCAAATCCATGTCGATTTGGGTGGAAAGCTCGTGAGAATTGGCCGGAAAGCCCCCAGCGAACTCGCTTCTGGCAGTGGGGGGCTTCGGGGGAGCCTTCTGTCCCTGCCCCAGGGTCCCGGGTGGTGTCGCCCAAAGCCTACGGTAAAGCGCTCTAAAGGGTGGGCACACACGCGGCCCTGGTCTTCTCTGAATGCCAGCCACACCTGCCCTCCACTCAGCCCCCACCCACCCCCCTTTCCCCGGAGGCCGCCTCAGCCCCGGCAGGTGGGGCCTGCCATGCCCCAGGCCCAAACCCTAACCCTGGGTTGGGTTCTTAAGCTTCTATCCCCAGAGGCCTGGCCCTCAAGTCCTCCAGATTGGGGACCCCTGAGCCATACCGCAGGACTCCTCCTGCCAACCAGGAGGAAACCGTGCCGTTGGCAGCTTTGGGAAACACTCAGAGCGGGAGAAACCTGCTTGCCCACCTCAGGCCATGCTCAGGCCCATGGGCAGCCCGCTTCTCTGACACTTACCCACAAAGACACGCACGCACCGCTGCCTCCAGGGAAAACGCTTCAAGGAGCCACGTGTGTGTGCCTTGTTGCCTCCCCAGTCACGATGATCTTTCACTCATTCCACAGGGATTTACTCTGCCGGATGCTCTGCTAGGCGCCGAATATGTAGCAGTCTACCAAGCAGAATAAGACTGCCCTCAGAGAGCTCACGTGCTAATGGGGGTGGCCGAAATTAAAAACATGAACAGGTGACTTCTGCATGGCATGGCAGGTGTGATATGTGTTGTGGGAAACAGCAAAGCTGTTAAGATGGATGAGGTGTGGTGGGGAGGGGCAGGAGGTGACATGGTTTTGGAATGTTGGTGAGATTCAGAGCCAATGGCCAAGAAAGAATTCTGGAGACATCTTTGGTGCAAAAAAGTTGACTTTGTTAAAGCACAGGGACAGGATCCCTGGGCAGAAAGAGGAGAAACAGGTGATTCCAAATAGCTTTCCGGGTGCTGCCTCGCTGGTCACCCCTCAGGGGGTGACACCCCTCTCCCCCACCTGCTGTAAGAGGTGGGAGAGCAGTCAAGGCAGCAAAGGGCTGGTCATCACCCACCCATGCAGGTCTTCATGAAGGTCACCAGGGCGCGTCCCTGACCGAGGCCCCCGACAGGTGGGTCCAGCATGGATTTGGGAATGTTCAGCTCATTTATTCTGGTGATGACCAAACTCTGGGGATAACGACAGGCAGGTCTATGTCCAGAAAGTTCTCTAGCTGCCAGGCTCAGGGCATCTGCTCTCCATCATCACTCGGACTCTCTACCGGGTGATCTCAGTCATCCCCTTCTGCACAAGCTACTCAGAACCCCTCTCCAGCTTCCCTGTCTCCATGGCGCCAAGCAGTCAACACCCTCCTCCCCTCTGTGTCTTCCGACCTCTGCCCCTAATGTCTGAGTGAGATGGGATCTCTTGGACCAACCTGTGTTTTTGCCGAATCCCGTTGTTTCATCCTCCCCCCACCAATACAGTATGACAGGACAAAGGTACCTGCCCAAGTCCTAATACAGAAAATGTCCTTTGTGCTCAATGCACCCCCGCCCCGAACCCCTGGTAACCTGGCCCTGGAGGCAATCGCCTCTAAAATACAGAAAAACCAAATTCCTGCTAATTGCTCCATCACATAAGCTCTTCTTTGATGCTCTGTTAGGAAAACACAGCTTGCATCACACACTGGGTGACTTTGCCGGGATTCATCACTAAAAAAGATTTTCAATCCTCTGCCTGATGTTGAGAGCACTGAAGACTTTTCTTTTCCTTTTCTGTAATTTCAAAGAAGACATTTCCCAATCTCTCACACTGGAACTCCGAGAGGGAAACAGTCCACAGAGCAAAGCTTTTCTCATGGAGTAACACCTACCCCTTGCGGCCTTTCTGGTTCTTGCACGTAGATGGCGCTATACCTCTACTACTCTGACTAGCGCTACTGTCACTGTCCTCAGGGATCTTCTATCCCCAAGAGAGCTTCAGAAGCCCTCTAACTCCATTTCCTGTCTTCAAACAGGTAAGGTTTCTTAGCTCCACTATTTCTTTATTGTACCAGCCCAGAGAGGTTAAGAGGCTTCTCCGAGGTCACACAGGGAATACGTGGAGTATCTTACCTCAGGCTCCTGCAATCCTCTGACTGCTTTTTAGGAAGAGGAAATCCTTCTTCAAACTAAATTCTACCAATTATAAAAAACACAAATGCGAAGGTGTTCTGGGTAGAATGTAAGCCCCTTTGCTCAGCGCACCTTGAAAACCGTGGTCCCACACCAGGGGCTGCTCCCCCAGTGAATCGATGTGGAAACATCGTTGGAATCAGGGAAGGATCCCTAGGAAAATATCCTTCCATTCTGAGGTAGTTTATCTGACCAGTTTTCTGTTCTGGCCAGACAAGTCCCTTTTATTAAAACACATTCTCTTCTTATCTCGATTATTAGCAACTCTTCATTTTTACATCTCTCTTCCCAAGAGAATAACTAAGTTGATTGGTTTGCAATTTCAAGTAAATGTTTTAAACCTCCAGTGATGGAAACAAGGGCAGCATTAGCCTTGGGTAAGGGGGTGACAGCAGCAGGAAGGAAGAGCATCCCCCGCTCCAGGCTGTGGCCCGGGAGGAGCTGGGTCTGAGGTGGTGAGAGGATTCTAGCAGAGGAAGGAGCAGAGAGTCAGAGAAAGGAGCAGCAAACTGTGGGGAGGTGGGGGAAGCTTTCAGTTACGCAGTCAGTCAGCTGTTGAACGATCAGGCTGATTCCACACCTCAAACCCTTAAACTAGATCGACGAGATCTCTGGCCTCATAAAGTTTACATTCTAGCTGGAGAAGACAGACACTAACAGCAAAACACACAGATGAGTAGGATAGTTTCTGATCGTGATTCTGGAATGTGGGGAGCAACGTTAGAGAGTCTGGCCTGAGGAGAGGCACTGAGCCACGTCTTCAAGTGTGAGAGAGAGTGAGCTAGCTGGAGGAAGAGGGAAAACAGGCATGTCCGTCAAAGGGTACACACTTCCAGTTATAAGAGGAGTATGTCCTGGGGATGGAAGGCACAGAATGGTGTCTATAGTGACAGGGACCGTTCTATATACTTGGAAGATGCTAAGAAATCTCAAATGTTCTCATGTGAGGCAGTAGCTAACGCTTCTGTGGTAATCATTCCACAACACCTACGTGTATCAAATCAAATCGGCACATTGTACACTTACACAATATTATAGGTCGGTTGTACCTTAATGAAGCTGGAAAATTTTAATAATAAGTAAATAAATAAGTCACCAAAATAGCACCATAATTTTCTTTCTTTTTTTTTTTTTAAGCCAGGCACTCAACTCAGTTAGAAAGCCAAGGACCCTGCTGCCTTTCTCTCCTTCCAGGAGGGGGCGCTGATGTGTGTACTAGCCAAACCCATCCACAGCCAGCAGCACCTGGAATTTTCCACTGTGGCATCACCCTCTTCAACTTAGCTCTTCAAAAACTACATAGCAAGATCAAAATGGTCAGTGAAGACAGATTTAGGGCAGAGGTGGTGGAAGAAAAGGGAGAAAAAGAGAAGATTTAGGCCAGAGAGTATGTCCAAAATCATCGACCACATTTTTTTTGTTGTTTTAGTTATTCATGTTGAAAATATACGTATGTGTTTTTAAAAAAATGTTTTATTATATAAAACTTCAATCACAAGCAAAATCATAGAGATAATCGTTCAGTGAAATACCATGGACCCATCTCCCACATCGACAACCACCAACTTGAGTCTTTCTGTCTTCATATACCTCCTTCGTCCCCTCACTTATTTATTAAACAAAATTTTTGTGCTGTCATTTTAAAAAAGTGAATCCAAGACATTAAATCACTTCACCAGTAAATACTTTAGGATATGTCTCTAACGGACCAGGATTCTTTTTCATTACGCAGAGCACAATGCCATTGTCGTAACAAGCTAAATTTAATACAATTCCTTAACATGTTTGTTTTTTAATATTCTATTTTTGAAATAAGTTCAGACTTCCAGAAAAGTTATTTTATTTGTTTTTTTTTTAACTTTTAAAAAAAGGTTTTATTTATTTATTTGAGAGGGAGGAAGCACAAGCAGGGGGACAGAAGCCAGCAGAGGGAGAGGGAGAAGCAGACTCCCCTCTGAGCAGGGAGCCTGACTCAGGACTCGATCCCAGGACACTGGGGATCATGACCTGAGCCAGAGGCAGACACTTAACTGACTGAACCACCCAGGTGACCCCAGAAAATTACTTTAAATTTCAATGTCCTTAGTCAAGAATCTCACCTTAAACTCGTGTCTGAGAATAAAATGATAGATCACAGCCCTAATTAGAAATTACCTTTTGGTAGGGCACCTGGGTGACTCAGTGGGTTAAGCATCTGCCTTCGGCTCAGGTCATGATCTCAGGGTCCTGGGATCGAGTCCCGCATAGGGCTCTCTGCTCTCTGCTCAGCAGGCATCCTGCTTCCTCCTCTCTCTGCCTGCCTTTCTGCCTACTTGTGATCTCTCTCTGTGTCAAATAAATAAATAAAATCTTAAAAAATTTTTTTAAATAAAAGAAAAAGAAATTACCTTTTGGAAACAGACTGTCAAATAAATAAATACAGATGCTGAAGAAACAGTATGATGACATAAAAGATCAGTAAAATAATGCTAATTTCTATTCAGCAGTATGTTACACTAAAGGTAATAATAAATGTAAATAGGTTAAATTTGTTATTGACCAGAGTGCCCCTGACTTAGCAGAACCACTTTGCTTTTGCATACAAGTGTCAGAGTGTCTGCAGTACATTGCCCCTTACTCTTTCATCATGACATTTTCCATATGACCCCTTCCAGTGGCAGAAGAATAGCTGTCTTGGAAATGTGCCGTAATTTATTACATTAAAATATATACTTAGCTATTCTGAACGCATGCTGACTGAAAGCAACATCTTGATCTATCAGTGTGGTGTCTGTGTAAAAAAATCCTACTAAAAAGCAGGTCTTTCAGACCCCTTGGAAGGTAACTGGGGAGCCAGAACAGCATATGCAAAGTCCCTGTTCTTGTGGGAGTGTATTGTGATGGGGATCCAGTAGACCTTTGCACGCCAGCTGACAGGACGGGCCCCCTCCCATACCATTCCATCTTAGGGAGAACTGCTTGGAGCCTATGCATTTTCTTTCTTTCTTTTTTTTTTTAAAGATTTTATTTATTTATTTGACAGAGAGAGATCACAAGTAGGCAGAGAGGCAGGCAGAGAGAGAGAAGGAAGCAGGCTCCCCGCCGAGCAAAGAGCCCGACGCGGGGCCCGATCCCAGGATCCAGAGATCATGACCCGAGCCGAAGGCAGAGGCTCAACTCACTGAGCCACCCAGGGGCCCCGAGCCTATGCATTTTCTAAAATGTTCTAAAGAATACATCCCTCATTTCTGTGGGGGAGGCACTGGATATCTGTTACCTCAGTTGAACATTTTCACCAAATTAATAAATATAGCTAATAAGTAAGGTCAGAAAATACAGTTACGTCAATATCAAAAGTCAGGAAGGCAAATGTGCCAGGTTTACGTTTGAATACTGATCATCTAAATAGTTCTTTCTGGGCAAATTCTAGAAGACTGTGGAGCTGTCACAACGTTGTCTGGGATCTCAAGATTAAACCACAACTGACATAGGCAGAGACGGCATCTTTGTGCCAATATAGCAAATCTCAGCCTACCTTCGTCACAGGATGGCCTGGTTCTCGCCACACACACACTCACACCTTCATACATGCACACTACAAGTCCCCCCCCCCCAGTTATTTTTTTAAAAACTTTTAAAAAAAGATTTTATTTACTTATTTGACAGAGAGACACAGAGAGAGAAGGAACACAAACAGGGGGAGTAGGAGAGGGAGAATCAGGCTTCCCACCAAGCAGGGAGCCTGATGCGCCCAGGGATCCCTAGTCATTCCTGGTGCAGCCCCAGAGCCATCCCATTAAAAGCAAACACAGAAAATCAAGATGTTTTCTGGAAAATAATCCAGGCTATAAATTTTATTGCAGTTTGAATCTAACAATCTGCATCTCCTAGAAAAGCTAAGAAGAGAAATGTAGTTCAAAATGGCTTTCCATAGCCCAAAATATCTTCTGTTTTCTTTCAACTTACCTGGAGACAGAATGTGTCTGGAGGAGATTTTCTTTACTAAATGTATGAAGGTGGTTTTTGTCAATATGATATTCTCATTTTTGTTCCCTTACCTTTGGGCAGATGCATTCTCCTAAAATAACCACTTTACCTGCCTGGGTTTGAGTCCCAGATCTGTCACCTACTAACTCTGTGTCGCTAAACCTCTCTGTCATTCTTGTTTGTAAAGTGAGTATAATAGGGATAATGCCTGTTTGATGGTGGTGGTATGAGGATTAAATGAGTTCTCACAGACCAGCATTCAGAACCATGGCTGCTACATAACAATTTCTTTCTTTTTTTTTTTTTTTAAAGATTTTATGTATTTATTTGACAGACAGAGATCACAAGTAGGCAGAGAGGCAGGTGGAGAGAGAGGAAGGGGAGCAGGCTCCCTACTAAGCAGAGAGCCCGATGCGGGGCTCGATCCCAGGACCGTGGGATCATGACCTGAGCCGAAGGCAGAGGCTTTAACCCACTGAGCCACCCAGGCGGCCCATACATAACAATTTCTTAATAAATATTTGCCATTGTTATTATTATTACTATAGGTCATATTTACTTCAAATTAGCCAGCCTCTTTCAAAAACATGAAAAAGCCTTATCTTGATTACAGTTATAATACATGTCCATTATTAAACATCCAAACAACATAGAAAAATATAAAGGAGAAAAGAAGAGTAAAATTCGCCTTCGGAGAAACCTCTGTCAACACTTTGAGCATCCTTCCAGAGAGTTCCAGTGTCTACATACCGAAGATAGTATTACATGCCTGATGGCCAGAGGCTCCCTGTGGACACTTGTCTTGGGCAGTGCTTCCGGCATCTGTGAAAACAGACTTGGTGAACTGTGTCCAAGAGGGCAGGAAATAACACGGCTTAGACCAGTGGTTCTCAATCAAGAACAATTCTGCCCCTCAGGGGACATTTTTGGCAATGTTGGGAGATGTTTTTGGTTGTCACCACTGGGGAGAAGGGACTGCCCTGGCATCTAGCAGGGAGAAGTCGGGGATGTTGCTTAACATCCTACAAAGCACAGGACAGCCCCCACAACAGAGAATATTCTGGCTCAAAATGTCAATAGGGCCCAAGTTGAAAAACCCTGCCTGAGGTTGTTTCATTTCTAGGAGATGATAAATATTAGAACCAAGAGGGTCGGTCAGCTTGAATACACTGGCCTGGTTATCCCTGTTGTTAAACTTCCAAAACACTTCTGTACTGGTTTTCAAAGAGCTCCCTGCAACCGGGGTTCCCCCTGCCAGGACCCTTCCCCAGCCTCCAGCGCGGGCCCCAGCACAGCGTAGAAGGGTCTAGAGCTGGTGCAGGGAAGGGGCGCCTCCAAGACCAGGCTTCTCCCAACTGCAACCGCTCTGATGAGGCAGGACTCAGGCCTGCCTCGCTCTTCTGTTCGAGATTCTAGCCCTCCCCTCGGTTAATGAGTGAACAAAATCGAAACTTCTCATTTTCACATAGAAATGCTTAACGATTTCTTCACAAATATTTCCTATTTTTTTAAAAGATTTTATTTATTTACTTAACACACAAAGAGAGAGAGAGATCACAGGTAGGCAGAGAGGCAGGCAGACAGAGAGGGAGAAGCAGGCTCCCCACTGAGCAGACAGCCCGATGCAGGGCTCGATCCCAGGACCCTGAGATCATGACCCGAGCCAAAGGCAGAGGCTTAACCCACTGAGCCACCCAGGTGCCCTAATATTTCCTATTATTATGGTTAATAGTAGTAGTAGTGGGATGCCTGAGTGGCTCAGTCGTTAAGCCTCTGCCTTCAGCTCAGGTCATGATCCCAAGGTCCTGGGATTGAGCCGTGCATCAGGCTCCCTGCTCAGCGGGAAGCCTTCTTCTTCCTCTCCCACTCCCCCTGCTCGTGTTCCCTCTCTTGCTGTGTGTCTGTCAAATAAATAAAATAAATCTTTTTAAAAAAATAGTAGTAGTAGTAATATTTATTTCAAATTAGCCATTCTCTTTTTTAAATGAAAAAAAGCTTTGGGGGCATGCGGGTGGCTCAGTGGGTTAAAGCCTCTGCCTTCAGCTCAGGTCATGATCCAGGGTCCTGGGATCGAGCCCCCCATCTGGCTCTCTGCTCAGCGGGGAGCCTGCTTCCTCCTCCTCTCTCTCTCTCTCTCTCTCTCTGCCTGCCTCTCTGCCTACTTGTGATCACTGTCTGTCAAATAAATAAATAAAATCTTTAAAAAAAAAAAAGCTTTATTTTATCCTGCTTACAATTATAATACATGTTGATTATTAAACATCCAAACACAATAACAACATTTCTGTTTGTGGTGACAACTTCTGCTTGTCTTATCTTTATAATAGACATGGGAGAAACCCACCTCTGGGGGCACGGGAGTGGGGGACAAAGTCAAACAGATATCCTTCATGCCAGTCACCTAGGACAAAGGAGGAAGGGGGTCAGTCCCAGTGTGGGGCTGCAGATCAGATGCCGGTGTCTGAGACAGACTGCCTTTTGTCTGCTCCCCTCTCTGATAGAGGGAGGAGCCTCTCCAGCTCAGCTCAGACCTTTAAAATGATTCTGGAGGAAGGACTTCACAAGCCAAGGGCTGGGAAAACTATGCCAGGGAAGATCTGATTATTTCTAAATGTTATCTTGAAAAGAAAAGAAAGAGGCTTTGTTGAGAAACTCTGCTGCTGGAATCTGCCTCTGGGAGTCCTGAACCTTCCACTTACCGTTCTAGAGAAAGAAACTATTGATGAACTGAGGTCCTACCAAGGAGAAAGGAGTCCCGTGATCTTTGGCCAGCAATTCCCTTTGCTGAGACGCATGAAATCAAGCATGCTGTTTTGTAGCCGGCTTTCCAGTTGAAACACTGTGGGCGTGTTTCCCTGTAAGTGAATATAGAAACGCGACCATTTGCAATGACTGCCTAGCATTCCGCTGTCGGGATGGAGCTTCCGGGGTGTAGCCCGTTGTCTACAGATGGGTGTTTTACTAAAATTGCTGCAGGGACCAGCCCTATAATTAAATCTTTGTGAGATTTTCCATGGGATAGTTTCATGGAAGAGGAACTGGTATCCTGAGGTCCAGAGCCCACACACGCATCACTGGCTATCTCTTCTCCCAGATCTCAAAGATCCATGGGTGGGGAATAAAGAGACTTTTTAAGAAACCCCAGAAAATATGTTACCAGGACCAAATGCCACAAATGAGGCTTGCCCCAAACCAGAAGCCCGAGGCTCCTGAACTGTGGTGTTCAGTCCAGCCAACCTGACCTCATCCCAGAACCATTCCTCCTCACTCTGACAACACCAAGGGCAACTCTCTAGGCCTGGGACCCAGTGACACAGGATATGACAGGCCCCCGACAGTCTGGGGCAGGGGGCTTTACTGGCCGAAGGAAAGTCAGACCTGCAGCCTTTTCCCTCCATCCCCCACTGCCTACCCTACCTGCCCCAGACCTCCAGGGAGTCAGGGAAGTTGCTGACCCGTCCCCTGGGGGAATAATTGTATTAGTGATAAGGTGGCCTCTGGTGGCTTCGTCAGCAGATTCAAGGCTTTGGGCTGGGTAATCCTCTGGCGTCTGCCCCAGCAGCTGGTGGTCACAAATCGGGAGAGAGCCACTACCCCCAGCTCTGCTGGGCTGTCTGTCATCCGGCACCATCCAGGCTCTGGCTGGGCCTGACTTGCCCAAGAACAGAGGGTCAGGGTGACAGAGGACCCGGGCTGAAATCAACATAATAAAGTCCAAACAGCATACAAACAGGCATGTCAAACAACACTAGCGTTTTTATCCTGATGGATTTATTTTTCACCATTCTAAGTAACACATACCCACTACTGATTGTCAGGAAAATAAAAACAAGTTAAAAATGGGCTACTGTGGGGCCCCTGGGTGGCTCAGTCGTTAAGCATCTGCCTTCGGCTCAGGTCATGTTCTCAGGGCCCTGGGATCGAGCCTCACATCGGGCTTCCTGCTCAGTGGGAGCCTGCTTCTCCCTCTCCCACTCTCCCTGCTGTGTTTTCTCTCACTGTCTCTCTGTCAAATAAATAAATAAAATCTTAAAAAAAATAAATAAAAGGGCTACCATATGTTAAGTGCCTTCTCATCTACATGCTCTGAACCCAGTCCCTGGAACCTTCCATTGGCTGAGGAGAGGAAGGTGACCTGGGCTGAGATCCAACCCTGAGGACAAGATCCGGCCCTGGGCCCTGGAATTTCTGCCCACCCCCTTTCTGCTGCTAAAGCCAAAGAAATGGCCAGCCTTGTGTGGAAAGTGCCCAGCGGGAAAGCAGGAGCTTGGGAACCAGACACCAGGTTGAAACTCCTGGCTCCAGCCCCAGGCTCCTCTCCCCTCTCTGCCGCTGTGTGACCAGAAGCTATTTGCCTCACCTCTCGGAGACTCCCGTTTCCTCATCTGTGGGTTGAGGTTTGCTGTGAGGTTTGGGTATCACGTCGGGAGCGTTTGCGTAAGCACTCTTCTTGCTTGCTTTGTCCTTCCTACTCTTGGCAACGCAAAGGCATCCGAGGACACTTGACCTGCACGATGGCGCCATCCTCGAATCCTCCCCTTCCCTTTCTCCCATGACCCACGCTGCCCTGATTTTCCTAGCGGCTCTTCCTTGGCCCAGACCTCCAGGTTCAAGGCCCTCAGCTCAGCCTTGGGCACCTTCCTCCCTGATGTATGCTCAGAGCTGCCCCTCGATCCAGGGGCTTCAGTGACCATCTCCGTGGACAAGGTGGGGACAGGCTGGTTGAGGCGTGTGGAGTTGGTCTCCACACCTGAACTCTGGGTGGGTCTGTGGGGAGAAGCTCCAGCCCAGACCCAGGCAGGTGTGAAGGGGTCATGGAAGCCAGGCGTGTGTGTGAGATCGCCCAAGGAGAGGTGTAAAAGTCCTCTGGGGCCCGCTCTGGCGCACCTTGAGGTGATGACCATTCAGAGTGGGGACAAAGAAGGTGAAGACATGCTCCAGAAGTGGGAGAGACAAGCTTTGGGAAGGAGGCACCCGTCCATCAAGTTCAAGGGATATGCCTGTGGCTGTGGAGGTGAGGGGGAGCTAGAAACTGTGCAGAGGAGGACCCTGAGGGCTGCCTGTCAGGAGGGGTGCAGGTGAGCACAGAGGCAGGGGAGGTCAGGTGTGGGACCTCCACCTGGTGGCCTCGATCTTCTGAGGTCCCAGAAAGCAGATTACCCCACAAAGTCCCTCGAGCTAACTTCCCAAATCCCCAGTAGTGCTTCTCTGTCACAGTGAGGGTTAACCCCACTTACAAAAAGGCCCTGCCCCTCCCCCTCTGTCCCCTTCACTCCATGATCCTTCCAGAAATTTCTCACTGTTCCCCTCCCCCTTGGGCTCTAAGCCTGGGCCAAGCGCTGTCCCTCACCCCCAAAGTGAGCAGGTCTGCTGAGGGTAGGTGGTGCCCTCCAGACCACACCCCCCCCACCCCCGTCCCCCGCCGGGGCTGCTCTGTCCTGGCCGGAGGGGGAGTGGGGGTGAGCATGGGGGTGGGGACAGAGAAGCAGGGAAAGGAAAGGCAAATTTCCTGAGGCTTGCTCTGTGACCTTCTCAGAGAAATCATCATCATAACAGCCCCTATCATGTATTATGCTCTTACTGAGTACTGGGCTCTGAAACTTTCGATACCCCTTTTCACAGACATGGAAACTGAAGCTCAGAAAGGCTAAATCACTTGCTCAGGGCTGGGCCATGTGAATGGCCTGAAGTGGGAGCAGGGATTGAAATTTGGCGCTGTCTGGGCTCTCTCCACGCTCCGTCTTGGATTGGTCCAAGGAAGCCCAGACTCCTCCTTTGGCCTCCTCATCTCACAATCACACTGGGCTTGAGCTGGGAAGATGGGGTTTGGGGACAGCCGAGAGGTCAGCCTGCCTAGAAAGGTGAGGCAGGGCCGGGGAAAGGAGGGGAGGCCACCCAATTGCCTGGAGCCAGGCTCAGAGGCTGTGTTCTCATGCCCTCCCCTGTCCTGCGGGCCCCACTCCCCAGGAAACTACAGCTTCTTCCGCTCCTCATAGACCTGAAGGAGACTCTCCATCTTGGGCCCCAGGCCCTCCTGCCTCCAGGCCAGCCCCAGACCCTACAGGAGACCCTTTCTCAGTGTGATGGGAGCCACCTCCATGCTGGATATGTGGGGAGCCCCCTTCCAGGATCTGAGGGTCCTGGGCCCTAAGTGGTTCCTTATCAAGGGCTCAGGTGGGAACCTAAGGGTGGAAAGCTGAAGCCACAGTGAACACTGAGCCTCACACGCACCAACTTGACACACAGCTCCCAGACACGCACTTGCTCCTAGACACATGCCAAGGAGCTCCAAAAGACTTAAAGTCCTGGGGAACCCGGAGTCCACACCTCCCTTCAAGATTTGGCATTGGAGGGCCAGTAGGCTGAGAGCACAGAGCAGAGGGGACCAGGGACACTGGGCAGCTCGGGGGTGGTGGTGAGGGGGAGCAGCGGGACCAACGGGCCCCGGGGGCACCTTGGTAACGCTGCAGGTGTGGCTGGTTGATCCCCTGTGGAGACAGTAAAGATTAAGAGGATCATAAGCTGCGTCCAGCACTGCCCTGGGAGAAATCTCCTAGAGCCAGAGCCGCTGCTGTGAGGGGAAGTTGGGGCAGCTCTGAGTTCGGACAGACGGAGAGACAGGAGACAGGGAGATAGACGGGAGAGGCTTGGGAGGGAGGGAGACCACCAGGGCCATGGAGGGGGAGAAGGAGAAGTAGGAGACAGGAGCATCAAGAGAGGGACAGAGGTCCAAAGAGAAAGGCTGAGGCTGGGCCCACGCGGGAGGCCTCCCTCCGGAAGGAAGGTGAAAGCTGCCCTGGGACGCACTAGCTCTGGGCCCACTGCCCTAGCACGAGCTCCCGCATGGCTGCGGCTGGGCCAGCCACTGTGGCTGCTTCCAGGAAGGAGTCTCCGGGCAGATGGGGCCTGGGAGACCAGCCAGCAGGTAGGGCTTTTCTGGAGGTAGGGTCTGGGCCCTCGGGGAGTGCGGTGTGGACCCGAGGTTGGCAGGGACCGTATAAGGAGCTCCGAGGGCTGTGGCCAAGAGTGAGGGACCAGGCCAGCATACTCAGAATCCTAGAAACGCAGGGGTCAGCAGAGCCAGGATGGGACAGCTGAATTGATGGGAAAAGAAAGAGAGAAGCATTCTTCCTGGTCTGGCCTCAGAGCTCCCCAGGGGTGTGTGGTCCTGGAGGTTTCTGTGGGATGAGGAGCCTGAGGTCACCGGCAGCCAGGAAGGGGGGGTGGGCGAGCAGGCGGACGCAGAGAGTGGACATGGGTTGCAAAGTGGAGGGAGGGCAGAAGCTGACTGGGGGAGGGTGGCAGGGTGGGGTGTCTGGATGAGAGGCCGGGGTGTGTGTACTGTATGTGGGGATTGGGAAAGGGACTGGGTGGGGGGAAGGGCTCGCTGCAAAGGGGGAGTGACCCAGCCCGGCCCCTGCCCCTTAGGCGTGGGTCCGTCGCTGCAGTGTCGTGTGTGTGGAGACAGCAGCAGCGGGAAGCACTACGGCATCTATGCCTGCAACGGTTGCAGCGGCTTCTTCAAGCGGAGTGTGCGGCGGAGGCTCATCTACCGGTGGGGGGAGGGCAGGATCCCCACCCGCAATGGCTCCGCCCCCCCGGCCCCCGCGGGACCCCGGGAGGGGTGCGGGATGCTCAGGGAAAAAGGGGTTGGGCCAAACATGTCCAAACCCCACGGTCCTGGGCCTGGATGGGTGGGACGCTGACAACAGGGTGGGCACCCTTCTGCCGGCAGGTGCCAGGTGGGGGCAGGGATGTGCCCGGTGGACAAGGCCCACAGGAACCAGTGCCAGGCCTGCCGGCTGAAGAAGTGCTTGCAGGAGGGCATGAACCAGGACGGTGAGTCGGGGCCCCCGACCCAGAGAGGAGTGACTGAAGAGACAGGGGTCCAAGACCGAGGAGGGGTGGTCCTGACCGTTCCTGCCTCCCCAGCTGTGCAGAATGAACGCCAGCCACGAAGCACGGCCCAGGTCCGCCTGGCCGGCATGGAGTCAGACGCGGAGCCCCGGCTGGAGCCCCTGGTGCGCCTCCTGGCCCCGGCAGGGCCCAGCCCGCGGGACCCCACGCCTGTTTCTGCAGCCAGAGCCCTGGGCCCTGGGGCCCTCACCCCGCCCGGGCACCACCACTTCTTGACCAGCCTTATCACAGCTGAAACATGTGCTAAGCTGGAGCCAGAGGACGGTAAGTAGGAGGGCAACTGGGGCCCTGAGCAGCCCCTGTCCCTGCCACAGACTAGGGGTTGATGTCCCCATCCCCTTCTCCAACAGCCGATGAGAATATTGATGTCACCAGCAACGATCCCGAGTTTCCCTCGTCCCCATACTCCTCCTCATCACCCTGTGGCCTGGACAGCATCCATGAGACATCGGCTCGCCTTCTCTTTATGGCTGTCAAGTGGGCCAAGAACCTGCCTGTGTTCTCCAACCTGCCCTTCCGCGATCAGGTATGTGTGTATTGGGGGATGCACTTGATTCAGCTGGGTTGGGAGTGCATACACCCCCGTGCAGGCGATGATAGGAGGTGCCCGGAGCTCGGGGCTGGCGACAGTTGGGAGGCGCATGTCTCTGAGTCAGTGTTGGTCAGGGATCCATGTCTCAGGGATGTGACCACTGGGGGCACGCCCATCTCTGGGCAGAGGGGAGATTGGTCTCTTGGGGATGATGTTGGCTAGGGCCACACAGGGATTTGAAGGTAGTGCCTGTGACCCCCTGGGTCTTCTCTCCTCCTGGAGTACCTCTGTGTGTGACAGGGCAGTCTGCACTCCCTCAGTTGTGCACATGGGAGACTCTGGTGCTCTCTAGGAGCTCAGATGACTGTGACTTCAGGGCTCGAGTTCCCACGTAGCCTCTCACCTGTAGGACTTCCCTCTGAGCTTATATGTCATGATAAACCCAGGAAGAGAGGCGCACGGACGGTCTCAGCCCTTGGCCAGTGCCTTGGATAGAGCAGCTCAGAGGTCAGGCTGAGTCTCCTGAGCACGCTCAGCTTCGGACGCCCGTGGGGACTGTCCCTGCGGCTGCCCAACTTCCATGGCTCTAGGCTTTCCTAAACGTTCCAGTTGCGGCTCGGGAGGGAATGCATAGAGTGTCTTGGAGCCTAGGCATTTGGACCAGATCATACCAAATCTCAGAGCCCCGGGGCCCCTGGGTCAATGTCAGACGGAGGTCAGGAGATGGTCTGGGCATCCAGGACCAGCCCTTCCTTTCCTAGGGCCCCGGAGAAGGTAGTGGAGGCTCAGCCTGAGCCACAGATGTTGCATCTCAGCCATCATGCTCACTCTTTCTTTGAGCACAGGTGATTCTGCTGGAGGAGGCATGGAGTGAACTCTTCCTTCTCGGGGCCATACAGTGGTCTCTGCCTCTGGACAGCTGCCCTCTGCTGGCTCCGCCGCAGGCCCCCACGGCCGGCAGCTCCCAGGGCCGGCTGGCACTGGTCGGCGCTGAGAGTCGCATCCTGCAGGAGACAATCTCAAGGTTCCGAGCGCTGGCGGTGGACCCCACAGAGTTCGCCTGCATGAAGGCCCTGGTCCTCTTCAAACCAGGTCGGTGAGTCTTTGCCCAAGCCTTACGGAAATGTGGTTGGGGGTTAAAGAATGGGAATTCCAGTGATTTCCTTCTGCCTCTCCTTCTGCCTCTACTACCCCACATAGGCCCGGGGCGTGCAGACTTCTTCCTTGGGGAGCAGGAGGAGCGAGGTGCAGGGCTGGCCTCACCCCTCCTGAGGGCGCTGGCTGACTGCGATGGGGGCGGGCAGGGCGCGCTGGGAGAAGAGCTCACTGCCCATGCATCTCTCCAGAAACTCGGGGCCTGAAGGATCCTGAGCACGTGGAGGCCTTGCAGGACCAGTCCCAAGTGATGCTGAGTCAGCACAGCAAGGCGCACCACCCCAGCCAGCCCGTGAGGTGACCTGAGCACAAGCCTTCCTGCCCGTCTGTCCCTTCGCCTCTTTACCCTCCCCCAACCCCCACCTCTTTGACACTGTCTCTGGTGTCACTGATTAGATGGCCCGAAGGTCTGACTTCAACCAAGCATGAATCCAGCATCCCCTGTGTGCCAGGTTCCAGGAGTAGGTTCCAGGAGTGGGGACCAAAATGAGCAGAAGACAAAGTTGCTGCCTCCCCTGGATGCCCAGCACGGTGACCCCACTCCAGCTGAGGACCACCCCATCAGATAGTGAGGGTTCAGACACCTATGTCTCTATGTATTTCTACAGATACCTAGGACAGGAGGCCAGTCTGGAAGGTGTAACAGATTGCTGCCAGTGAGAAGGTGGGAGACTAAGCTAGGACAGTGTTCATGGGCTGGCCTGTCCAGGACTTTGAATGCCAGCTGAAGGCCATATGTGATTTGGTAGGCAGAGGGGAGCCACTGTGGGTTTTTGAGCAGGAGGGTGTTGTACAGAGAGCCGGAGTGAGTCCAGAGTACACGATCAGGGAGGGAAGCACACACTGCCACCCTCCAGGGGAGTCCCTGGAGTGGCTATAGGGAGTGGAAGGGAGAGGACAGTTGCAGGGGCCTTCAGGAGTTAGAATGCGTCTGACTTGGCCCTTGGATGGATGGATGTAAGGAGCAAAAGAGGATGTGCTATTTGGGAGAAGCGGGAGTCAAGAAATAAAAAGGAAAGTCAGGAGGAAGATGCGGTTTTAAGGGAACATGATCAGGTCTGTTGGAGCTGCAGGGGAGCATCTCCTAGGGGTGCACTTGGCTAAGCCACACGCATGGATGAGAGCCCGCCCGTGGCTGGGTTTGGGGGCGGTAGCCACAGAGAGGCTGAGAGCGTGGCCGGTGGTTACTCACTAAATTTAATTTCACACTCACTAGGGGATGAATTCCTGCAGTTTGAAAAACAGTTTCTCTACTTGACTTTCTAGTTACTTCTTTCTGAAACTCCCTAGCTCAGAAAAACAAGCAGGAAGGAACAAGTGAGAGGTGCACAACTTCTCTGTCCCACCCACTTGGCACTTGCAAAAGAAAGAAAGCCCTTGGGTTGGGAAAAAAAAAAAGTCCTGCAAATAACTGGGAGATGAGGGAAGGCCTCCCACACACCTCCACGGTGGGAGTTGAGTGTGGAGCTGGCCCACTTTGAAGTGGCCTCCTTGAAGTTGAGCACTGACCTCTGCTGATCCCTCCCATCTCTCTTTTGGGGTTTCACCTACTTTCTCTGCACTGGGGACCCTTGATTAGCAAATGGTTTGATTGATTGATTGATTGATCAATTCATTCATTCATTCATTCACTCATTCACTCATTTGGCTCCACACCTAGTGTGGATTGCAAGGTGGGGCTTGAACTCATGACCTTGAGATCAAGACCTGAGCTGAGATCAAGAGTCGACTTGAGCCCTTTTTAAAAAAATTTTTTTATATCTCTCTCATCCACAAAAATTACACTTCCACTTCAGAACACTTTCACTAATGGCTACTCTAGGGGGCTCACGGAGCGGAATTTAGATTCTTATTCAATTATACATCTCATAATTATCCTAATAATCATATATATGATTAGCACATTTTATATAACATTAATATAACTTATAATCTTTGCACATAATAAACAGTATTTATTTTCTATTTTTATCCCACTGACTACATGATTTATGCTCAGAAGCTGGTAATAAAACTGATGGTAGGTGCCTGGGTGGCTCAGTGGTTTAAGCCTCTGCCTTGGGCTCAGGTCATGATCTCAGGGTCCTGAGACGGAGCCCCACATCGGGCTCTCTGTTCAGCAGGGAGCCTGCTTCTCTGCCTACCTCTCTGCCTGCCTCTCTGCCTACTTGTGATGTCATTCTCTGTCAAATAAATTAAAACAAAACAAAACAAAACAAAACACACACAAAAAAAACCTGATGGTGTCCTCTCTCCTGTTCAGGTTTGGGAAGTTGCTCCTGCTTCTCCCGTCTTTGAGGTTTATCACTTCTGAACGAGTTGAGCTCCTCTTTTTCCGCAAGACCATAGGGAATACTCCAATGGAAAAGCTCCTTTGTGATATGTTCAAAAACTGAGGAAGGTGGCTGTAAAATGGGTGCAACTACTCTGGAAAACAGCCTACTGAAGCCACTCATTCACCTGTCCTGTGACCCAGCAATTCCCCCTGTAGGTATGTATACCAAGCAGAAATGTCCACCAAAAGATATGATTAAAAATGTTCACAGCAGGGGGTGCCTGGGTGGCTCAGTCGTTAAGCATCTGCCTTTGGCTCAGGTCATGATCCCGGGGTCCTGGGATTGAGCCCTGCTTCGGGCTCCCTGCTCAGTGGGGAGCCTGCTTCTCCCTCTCCCACTCCTTCTGCTTGTGTTCCCTTTCTCACTGTGTCTCTATCAAGTAAATAAATAAAATCTTAAAAAAAAAATTCACAGCAGCTTTATTCAGAAGAGCCCCTAACTATACGTGGGCGGTAGGATGAATTAATAAGTTGTGGTAGATTCATTTAATGGAAAGCAGCAATCAAGAATGAATGGACAATACATGTGACAACGTGGATGAATGTCACAGACGTAAAGGTGGAATGAAAGAACTTTGCCAAGCACAGCTTCTGCTTATACAAAATTCGTGGACAGGCCAGACAAACCAGGTGGCAGAAGCTGGAATCTTGTTTGCCTCCGGGGTTGGGAGGTGGGGTGGTTGGGAAGGGGCCCAGAGGAGCCCTCTGGTGGCTAGAAATGTTCTTTCTTTTTTTTTTTCTTTTTTTTTTTTTAAAGATTTTATTTATTCATTTGACAGAGAGAGATCACAAGTAGGCAGAGAGGCAGGCAGAGAGAGAGGGGGAAGCAGGCTTCCTGCCGAGCAGAGAGCCCGACGCGGGGCTCGATCCCAGGACCCTGGGATCATGACCCGAGCCGAAGGCAGAGGCCCTAACCCACTGAGCCACCCAGGCGCCCCTAGA